>NC_086455.1:164927090-165133144 GCF_028390025.1 Pseudophryne corroboree | reverse complement strand
GAGAGGTGTATTAGTGTGAGTAGTATAGGTGGGAGTAGGGGAGGTGTGAGGGTGTATTAGTGTGGTAGTATAGGTGGGAGTAGGGTAGGTGTGAGGTGTATTAGTGTGAGTAGTATAGGGGGAGTAGGGGAGGTGTGAGGGTGTATTGTGTGAGTAGTATAGGGGGAGTAGGGGAGTGTGAGGGTGTATTAGTGTGAGTAGTATAGGGGGAGTAGGGTAGGTGTGAGGGTGTATTAGTGTGAGTAGTATAGGGGGAGTAGGGGAGGGGGGGAGGGTGTATTAGTGTGAGTAGTATAGGTGGGAGTAGGGAGGTGTGAGGGTGTATTAGTGTGAGTAGTATAGGGGGAGTAGGGGAGGTGTGAGGGTGTATAGTGTGGGTAGTATAGGTGGGAGTAGGGGAGGTGTGAGGGTGTATTAGTGTGAGTAGTATAGGTGGGAGTAGGGGAGGTGTGAGGGTGTATTAGTGTGAGTAGTATAGGGGGAGTAGGGTAGGTGTGAGGGTGTATTAGTGTGAGTAGTATAGGTGGGAGTAGGGTAGGTGTGAGGGTGTATTAGTGTGAGTAGTATAGGTGGGAGTAGGGGAGGTGTGAGGGTGTATTAGTGTGGGTAGTATAGGGGGAGTAGGGGAGGTGTGAGGGTGTATTAGTGTGAGTAGTATAGGTGGGAGTAGGGTAGGTGTGAGGGTGTATTAGTGTGAGTAGTATAGGTGGGAGTAGGGGAGGTGTGAGGGTGTATTAGTGTGGGTAGTATAGGGGGAGTAGGGGAGGTGTGAGGGTGTATTAGTGTGAGTAGTATAGGTTTGAGTAGGGTAGGTGTGAGGGTGTATTAGTGTGAGTAGTATAGGGGGAGTAGGGTAGGTGGTGAGGGTGTATTAGTGTGAGTAGTATAGGGGGAGTAGGGTAGGTGTGAGGGTGTATTAGTGTGAGTAGTATAGGGGGAGTAGGGAGGGGTGAGGGTGTATTAGTGTGAGTAGTATAGGTGGGAGTAGGGGAGGTGTGAGGGTGTATTAGTGTGAGTAGTATAGGGGAGTAGGGAGGTGTGAGGGTGTATTAGTGTGGGTAGTATAGGTGGAGTAGGGGACGGTGTGAGGTGTATTAGTGTGAGTAGTATAGGTGGGAGTAGGGAGGTGTGAGGGTGTATTAGTGTGAGTAGTATAGGGGGAGTAGGGTAGGTGTGAGGGTGTATTAGTGTGAGTAGTATAGGTGGGACGTAGGGTAGGTGTGAGGGTGTATTAGTGTGAGTAGTATAGGTGGGAGTAGGGGAGGTGTGAGGGTGTATTAGTGTGGGTAGTATAGGTGGGAGTAGGGTAGGTGTGAGGGGTGTATTAGTGTGAGTAGTATAGGGGGAGTAGGGGAGGTGTGAGGGTGTATTAGTGTGAGTAGTATAGGGGGAGTAGGGGAGGTGTGAGGGTGTATTAGTGTGAGTAGTATAGGGGGAGTAGGGGAGGTGTGAGGGTGTATTAGTGTGAGTAGTATAGGGGGAGTAGGGGAGGTGTGAGGGTGTATTAGTCGTTGAGTAGTATAGGGGGAGTAGGGGAGGTGTGAGGGTGTATTAGTGTGAGTAGTATAGGGGGAGTAGGGTAGGTGTGAGGGTGTATTAGTGTGGGTAGTATAGGTGGGAGTAGGGTAGGTGTGAGGGTGTATTAGTGTGAGTAGTATAGGGGGAGTAGGGTAGGGGTGTGGGTGTATTAGTGTGAGTAGTATAGGGGGAGTAGGGAGGTGTGAGGGCTGTATTAGTGGAGTAGTATAGGGGGAGTAGGGTAGGTGTGAGGGTGTATTAGTGCTGAGTAGTATAGGGGGAGTAGGGTAGGTGTGAGGGTGTATTAGTGTGAGTCAGTATAGGGGAGTAGGGTAGGTGTGAGGGTGTATTAGTGTGAGTAGTATAGGGGAGTAGGGTAGGTGTGAGGGTGTATTAGTGTGAGTAGTATAGGGGGAGTAGGGGAGGTTGTGAGGGTGTATTAGTGGGAGTAGTATAGGTGGGAGTAGGGTAGGTGTGAGGGTGTATTAGTGTGAGTAGTATAGGGGGAGTAGGGGAGGTGTGAGGGGTGTATTAGTGTGAGTAGTATAGGTGGGAGTAGGGTAGGTGAGGGTTGAATTAGTCGTGAGTAGTATAGGTGGGTAGGGAGGTGGAGGGTGTGTATTAGTGTGGGTAGTATAGGGGGAGTAGGGGAGGTGTGAGGGTTTGTATTAGTGTGAGTAGTATAGGTGGGAGTAGGGTAGGGTGAGGGAGTATTAGTGTGAGTAGTCTAGGGGAGTAGGGTAGGTCGTGAGGGTGTATTAGTGTGAGTAGTATAGGGGGAGTAGGGTAGGTGTGAGGGTGTATTAGTGTGAGTAGTATAGGGGGAGTAGAGGGGAGGGGTGAGGGTGTGTATTAGTGTGAGTAGTATAGGTGGGAGTAGGGGAGGTGTTGAGGGTGTATTAGTGTGAGTAGTATTAGGGGGAGCTAGGGGAGGTGTGAGGGTGTATTAGTGTGGGTAGTATAGGTGGGAGTAGGGAGGTGTTAGGGTGTATTAGTGTGAGTAGTATAGGTGGGAGTAGGGGAGGTGAGGTGTCTTCGTGTGGTAGTATAGGGGGTAGGTAGGGTGTAGAGGGTGTATTAGCTGTGAGTAGTATAGGTGGGAGTAGGGTAGGTGTGAGGGTGTATTAGTGTGAGTAGTATAGGTGGGAGAAGGGGAGGTGTGAGGGTGTAGTAGTGTGGGTATTATAGGTGGGAGTAGGGTAGGTCGATGCGGTTGTATTAGTGTGAGTAGTATAGGGGGAGTAGGGGAGGTGTGAGGGTGTATTAGTCGTGAGTAGTATAGGGGGAGTAGGGGAGGTGTGAGGGTGTATTAGTGTGAGTAGTATAGGGGGAGTAGGGGAGGTGTGAGTGAGTGTATTAGTGTGAGTAGTATAGGGGGAGTAGGGGAGGTGTGAGGGTGTATTAGTGTGAGTAGTATAGGGGGAGTAGGGAGGTGTGAGGGTGTATTAGTGTGGTAGTTAGGGGAGTAGGGAGGTGTGAGGGTGTATTAGTGTGAGTAGTATAGGGGGAGTAGGTAGGTGTTGAGGGTGATTAGTGTGGAGTAGTATAGGGGGAGTAGGGTAGGTGTGAGGGTGTATTAGTGTGAGTAGTATAGGGGAGTAGGGAGGTGGAGGGTGTATTAGTCGTGAGTAGTATAGGGGAGTCGGGGAGGTGTGAGGGTGTTTAGTGTGCGTGTATAGGGGGAGTAGGGGGGTGTGAGGTGATTAGTGTGAGTTTATAGGGGGAAGTAGGGAGGTGTGTGGGTGTATTAGTGTGGGTAGTATAGGTGGGAGTAGGGAGGTGTGGGGTATTAGTGTGAGTAGTATAGGGGGAGTAGGGGAGGTCGTGAGGGTGTATAGGTGAGCAGTAGGTGGAGTAGAGGAGGTGGAGGGTGTAGTGTGAGTAGTCTAGGGGGGTAGGGAGGTGTGAGGTGATAGTGTGGGTAGTATAGGGGGGTAGGGTAGGTGTGGGGTGTATTAGTGTGGGTAGTATAGGGGGGAGTAGGGGAGGTGTGAGGGTGTATTAGTGTGAGTACTACAGGTGGGAGTAGGGTAGGTGTGAGGGTGTATTAGTGTGAGTAGTATAGGGGAGTAGAGGTGTGAGGTGTATTCAGTGAGTATAGGAGGGAGGTGTGAGGGTGTATTAGTGTGGGTAAGTATAGGGGAGTAGGTAGGTGTGAGGGTGTATTAGTGTGGGTAGTATAGGGGCGTAGGGTAGGTGTGAGGTGTATTAGTGTGAGTATGTGGGAGTAGGGAGGTGTGAGGGTGTATAGTGTGGGTAGTATAGGTGGGAGTAGGGGAGGGGTGAGGGTGTATTAGTGTGAGTAGTATAGGAGTAGGGAGGTGAGGGTGTATAGTGGGAGTAGGGTAGGAGTGTATAGTGAGGGTGGTATTAGTGTGAGTAGTATAGAGGGGAGTAGGGTAGGTAGTAGGAGGTGTATTAGTGTCGGCAATTAGGTAATCCACTGCACTCTCTAAATGTATTATTATTAATTGAATCATTATTTTTTTATTCTTTTACTTACTGCTGCCACACAGGTTCGGGGCTGGCAGTGTACTTGCTGCTGCCCCAGCGCTGCTACTGGACAACGCTTCCGGACTCTGTAGAACAAGCAGCTTCATCGCTCCACCGCCAAGCCCCAAACCCAGTGCGGCAGCAGAAAATAAGATAAAAATCAAATAAAAACAATGTTTTTTTAGAGCGTGCAGTGGGATTGCCTTTGCCCCCTCCCCCCCCCCCCCCCCCTCCAGCCACTGGGCCCCATAGCAGCTGCATACACTGCACCCTCTATAGTTACGCCACTGCACAGGGTATCGGCTGCTAATTCTATTGTTCAGCACCGACATGCCCCTAGATGTGATTATTTTTCTCCTTTATGTTATTGATTTTCTTTATATCTGCAGAAAATCACATGTAAGAGACAGTCCTGGTTTCTACGATGTCACTGTACAGGCTGCCTCCACGTTTCCTATGAAACATATGCAATACATGGCTGTCACGGAATACGTTTACTGTATCGTACTACACTCCACCTGTTGTAGATTTACATTTCTTATAACTACTTACAGTGCGTCATCGGAATTCCTCATGTTCCAAGTTAAATGAAATGAGCTGAAAAAGTTCCAGTAAAGCTACTGTAAAACCCAATGTCACGCTAAAGGAAATAAAAGCATAGGGGGTAATTCAGACCTGATCGCTCGCTATCAGTTTTTGCAGTCCTGCGTTCGCATAGCCGCCGCTCACCGGGGAGTGTATTTTAGCTGTGCAAGTGTGCGATCGCATGTGCAGCCGAGCGGGTACAAAATAACTATGTGCAGTTTCTGAGTTGCCCAGAACTTACTCAGCCGCTGCGATAACTTCAGCCTGTCCGGGGCCGGAATTGACGTCAGACACCCGCCCTGCAAACGCTTGGACACGCCTGCGTTTTTCCAACCACTCCCTGAAAACGGTCAGTTGCCACCCACAAACCCTTTTTCCCTGTCAATCTCCTTGTGATCGGCTGTGCGAATGGATTCTTCGTTAAACCCATCGCACAGCAACGATCCGCTTTGTACCCGTGCGACGCGCCTGTGCATTGCGGTGCATATGCATGCGCAGTTCTGACCTGATCGCAGCGCTGCAAATAAAACGCTAGCGAGCAATCAGGTCTGAATGACCCCCATAGTGTTTTGTTGGGCCTGTAGTACTAGTACCTCCATAGAGGCACATTCACCCCTCAACACCCCACTTCTGTCTGACTGCGAAGAACAGAATATTCTCTCCTCTGCGTGAATCACATTGTGACCGGTTGTGTCTTCATGATAATGCGGATACCGCTAAGGTCAAATCTTCAGATGTACATTTTATACTAGTTACCCGCCCGTCAAAATGACGGAACAACATGACAGTAATGTCAGCGCCAGCTGCTGTGCGCACCTGCGCAGACCAACACTTGAATTGCTCCATTGGGCACCATATAGTGGCTGCTGGCATGCAAAACACTTCAGTTCCCCCCATAGAGGTGAGGAGCAGCATTAGTCTTTTATTATATAGGATCTTTTCTGTTCGGGGTAAGTAGAGTGTGGGGTGATAGGTAGACAGTGTCTAGTTAGACAGTCAATAGACAGACACTATGTTAGACAGTTAAAAGGTCGATAGGGTCAAAAGGTCGACATAAAAAAATGTAGACACCCATTTTTATTTTTATTTTTGCTTTTTTGGGGTATGTGTGGATAGTGTTGGCAATTGTAGAAAGGCATACTCTCGCTGCACTCGCCACAAGGTTTATAACCAACTCTATGCTGACATGGATGGAGAAGGTATGAAAAAGTCCAAAAACATATCAAATAAAATAATAGTGTCTACCTATTTTATGTCGACCATTTTCATGTTGACCTATTGAACCCGTCGACTTTTTGTACTATCTATCTTTTTCATGTCGACATTTTTACTCTGTCGACCTAATGTCTGTCTAACATAAGGGGGGGGATTCAAATGTTTGAAAAGTCGGTTGGGTGTTTTTTCCTGTCTATTAGATAGGAAAAAAACAGACACCCAACTGACTTTTCAAACAATTGAATACCCCCCATGGTGTCTATCTATTGACTGTCTAACTAGACACTATCTATCATCCGGATACCGGGTAAATACTGGCAGCTTTTGCATGTATCCCACAAATGTTAGACGGCTTTATTTTTACACTGCAGTTTAGATTTCAGTTTGAACATACCCCACCCAAATCTAACTCTCTCTGCACATGTTACATCTGCCCCACCTGCAGTGCAGCATGGTTTTGCCCAGTTGCTTTCTTTTTTTGCTTTACTTATAAACATGAACCAGGCCCATAGACACTATGATTCATGTTGTCAGAAGCCAATGAACACACCCGGATGTTTTTACAGTCTGCACCGGGAGGAAAGTCACGCAGGCACACAATCGCTGTGGTAAGTGGTGCTGTTAGCTGGTAATGCTAACCACTGTGCAATTCCATATAAAACACAATATGAATAAAAGATGTTTTGGAATACTGCAGTTTGATTGGTATTTCCCAATTTTGGTTTAGAGGTTACACAATAGGGCTCATATTACCAGGCCGGATACGCAGCAATTCTGAATGGCAATGGTTAATAGAATTAACCTGGATATACAGAGAGAGCGGCCATCTTGTGGGGCGAATTAAACATTCATGAGACTGCAGCATAGTTTCTGAGGAACTGCTCCTCATGATCACTGGTTCAGCCTTTAAAGTTGCTGAGTCCTCTATAGCAATAATAAGAGTAAATGCAACACATAACAGAAGTAATACACTAATCAAAGTAGGTAAAAATTCCATCATAACGCCCCAATTATGTATAAAAACTTGCTGATGAAACGACAATGTTTGACTTCCAGATGAGCCCTGGAGAAGTTAGAACCCGTGTAGACATCTCAATCATGAAACGCTCCAGAAAGGAAATCCACTTCCTACTATAGTGCTGTAACAATACAGAGCACATGCGTTGCCCCCCCCCATACTGCATAACAAACACGCTTAATGCATTTAATCACCTATTCCAGGGAAAGCACAAACAAGAAGCAGAAAATACATCCAGCCTGAGCCGCAGGAAGGAATATGGTCTGACCCAAGGTCATGCGATAATCGTCATTGTTATACACTTGTGTTTCACTTAACCTTTGACCTGCTTGTTTTTACACAAAACCAGTTGTTCATGGAGTAGTGAAGATGTCATTTCCTGAGCATGCCTGACAAACACTCCACACAACATCCAGTGGGCAGAAGTGGCATTCTTACACTGCGTGCAGTGGGGATACCAAAGCTTGCACCATAATCTACAGTTATTCAAAACAAATTGAAGGTTTGCTATACAGGGCATGCGTGAAAAGGGGGCACTATCTATCTATCTATCTATCTATCTATCTATCTACCTATTGTGGTAAGAGGGCTTGTGTCTAACCACTATTGGAAACATTTCTGTGGGAACAGCTCCCTCCAAGGGAGAAGAAATCCAGACCTGCACATTCTGCACCTGCAGTATTAATTTATAACTCCGGGTATTCAGGATTGCACAGCTGCAAAGTGGAGAAATAGAAGTTCACGTTTTCCAGCTAACCCAGAGCCAGCAGGAAGTCAGAAGCAGGAGAGGGGTTTAAAACTCCCATACACCCACTGCACATGGCACCGATGCCAATTAGGGGCCAGCGAGTAGAGTGTAGTTCGATAGCGGCAGGGAATGTGGACGTTGGCTGTGCCAGGAGAGCATGGTGGATGATGCCTGCAGGTCATTCTGATGAAGCTGGGTGACCTAGCCCAGGGAAACGCGCTAAGGACCTTTTAAAGCCACTAAGACTTGTACATTCTACCACTAACGGATCTAGATAAGGACTTATTACCGGGTAACCCTTTTGGATATTCTGCAGAACTTCATTTTGCACTGAGCAGCAACCTATGGTCTCCCTGCTTATCCACCAACACAGCAACTGCATGCTGCCTCTGCTGATATCTGTGTGCAACTACTGTGGATCGGGTAATACCAGCGGCATGTGCTAACCTTATGCTATAAGGAACTATGGGGGACATGTACTAAGCAGTGATAAAAGTGGAGAAGTGAGCCAGTGGAGAAGTTGCCCATGGCAACCAATCAGCTGCTCTGTATACTTTTATAGTATGCAAATTATAAATGTTACGTCAGTGCTGATTGGTTGCCATGGGCAACTTCTCCACTGGCTCACTTCTCCACTTTTATCACTGCTTAGTACATGTCCCCCTAAGGGCCTAATTCAGACCTGATCGGTGCTGTGCGTTTTCTCACAGCAGCCGATCAGTTCTGAACTGCGCATGTGCCGTTACCGCAGTGCGCCGGCGCATGCCAAACAGCCGACGGCTGTCTCAGCCCTGCAATCGCCTCTGCCTGATTGACAGGCGGAGTTGGTCGCCGGGCGGGAGGGGGCGGGCCGACGGCGATTGGCCGCCACTTAGGTGGCGCAGTCTGGGCAGCGCAGGTGTGCCTGGACCGTTGGGGGGGGGGGGCGGGCCACGGCGGCTGCGTGACGTCACACGCATCCGCTGCGACCGTCACAGCGATGAGTAGCTCCCGGCCAGCACGCAGGGGGGCGGGCCTGACATGTGGGGCGGAGCCCCCCGCATGTCTGTGTGACTGATGGCGATCAGGGCTGCATTAGGCCCTAAGTCTTAATAATACTGACATTCAAAGCTATTTCCTAAAAACAATATATTATCCAGATCTAGTCTGAGATCCAGTGTTTGGTATATATATTTTTTCGAAGTGGCAGAACCATTACCATACCTCCCAACTTTTTAAAATCATAGCTCGCGCGATCAGAAGGGGTGTGTGGCCTATATGAAAGGGGGCATGGTCTCATGGCAGAGCAGCGATCGCAAGTCACGCCCCCTTTTACCGTCACTTAGGGGGCATGCCCAGCGTTCTCTGAGCTGCTGGCATGCCCCCTCTCCCTCTGTCACCTGCAGAGCAGTAGTGACAGGAGCCTCCCAACTGCCACCCCCCTAGACCGCGGGACACTGCGGCCCACGGGTTGGTCAGCAGGCCAGTCCCCAAAAAAACGGGACTGTCCCGTGAAAATCGGGACAGTTGGGAGGTATGCATTACTGTAATTCTCAGTATTTGTACAACTTATTTTAACCTGTGCTTTTTAATAAATTGGTGTTTAATTATATCCATTGCATGTATTTACTTTAGAGAAACAACTCTAGCGCTGGAAAAATCTTTCATTTTTTTCTATGTTATAACATTAAGGGCCTGACTACCCCTTTCTCCAGCTGCTTTAATCAGCGTGGTGGGAGTACCCCCCACTTCATTGCAGCAGAATAACTGATAATAAGCCAGACCTTTATGTTTGTTTATTGTAAGTTATGTACCTGTGTGACCAGGCCCAAGCCTGCGTATGTTATGCCCAGTGTCTCACTGTGTTTCACCGGAAAATCTGCCAACCGAGTCCTTATGTCCATGTAAAAATCCCATCAGTGGTATTCCAAACTGAAAAACCTGATAGATTTTGGTATTTTAAGCCTAACACTAATCCTAACTCACCCCTTCCACAGACTTATCCCAACCGTCCCCTCCCGCAGCCTAACCCTAACCCTCCCTCTAGTGCCTAACCCCAACCCTCCATCTAGTGCCTGACCCCAACCCTCCCTCTAGTGCCTGACCCCAACCCTCCCTCTAGTGCCTGACCCCAACCCTCCCTCTAGTGCCTGACCCTAACCCTCCCTCTAGTGCCTGACCCCAACCCTCCCTCTAGTGCCTGACCCCAACCCTCCCTCTAGTGCCTGACCCCATCCCTCCCTCTAGTGCCTGACCCCAACCCTCCCTCTAGTGCCTGACCCTAACCCTCCCTCTAGTGCCTGACCCTAACTCTTCCTCTAGTGCCTAACCCCATCCCTCCCTCTAGTGCCTGACCCCAACCCTCCCTCTAGTGCCTGACCCTAACCCTCCCTCTAGTGCCTGACCCTAACCCTCCCTCTAGTGCCTAACCCTAACCCTCCCTCTAGTGCCTGACCCTAACCCTCCCTCTAGTGCCTGACCCCAACCCTCCCTCTAGTGCCTAACCCTCCCTCTAGTGCCTGACCCTAACCCTCCCTCTAGTGCCTGACTCTTACCCTCCCTCTAGTGCCTGACCCCAACCCTCCCTCTATTGCCTAACCCTCCCTCTAGTGCCTGACCCCAACCCTTCATCTAGTGCCTGACCCTAACCCTCCCTCTAGTGCCTAACCCCATCCCTCCCTCTAGTGCCTGACCCTAATACTGTCTGGAATTTCACCATCAGGATCCCGCTGAGGGGATTCAAACTGTTGCCATTGTGAGCGCCAGAGGCAGAACTCTGGGAGGCAACGGAGTCAGCTGCCGCCGGGCTCCTGCTTTGAAGGGGGGCACCTCTCCTCCTGTTCTATGTGTTCAGCAACATTAATCAATTAAGTTAATTGACAGCAGCCGGTATCTCTTCTGTAGCCGACTTCCCCACTAGTCACTACACCTTACAATCACACCCTCTTTATTATAGATACACTGGAAGCAGACACCTTACTGATGAAGCTATTTGCTCCTATAAAGGAAGCATGAGAATTCTAACTATATGAAGGTATTTCTCTGACAATTACAAGTAACTTCATATACTGTAGTTAGAATTCTCATACTATGCAAGAGCAGATATCTCCATCAGTAAGGTGCATGCTTCCAGTGTAATAGGTTGTGGGTTCTAATCCTGGATATGACACTTGCAAATTAATTGTCAGAGAAATAATCAACATTGTGAGTGACAGAGCAGATCTATGTAGTGTGTGGCAGGACCCCTACATAGATCTGCCTAGCTGCAACGGTTTTGTAGTAGCTTCATATAGCCAGAATCTGCAGGCTTGCTATGCAGGAGCAAATATGTGTGTGTGTGTGTGTGTGTGTGTATATATATATATATATATATATATATATATATATATAGTGGAGATCAGTAGTGGCGGCACTCAGGAGACGAATAAGTACTTATTCGTCTCCTGACTGCCGCCACTACTGATCTCCACTATATATATTGTCCGTAAGATCTGGAAGGAGGGCACCGGAGCACGTATACCAGCAGCTGATGAGTGCCAGATCTGTTCTCTCTCTCTCTCTCTCTCTCTATATATATATATATATATATATATGTGTATGGGGACACCAATATTTTTCTTGCCTCCGGGCAACTGGGACAAACTTATGCCACTGGTGAGCGCGGAGATGTTGATTAAGGGGTCTGTCTGTGTACTAAGCCTTGGATGGAGATAAAGTACCAACCAATCAGCTCCTCACTACCATGTCACAGGCTGTGTTTGAAAAATGACAGTTAGGAGCTGGTTGGCCGGTACTTTATCTCCATCCACTTTACCTTCATTCAAGGCTTAGGGGGACATTTACTAAGCAGTGATAAGAGCGGAGAAGTTGCCTATGGCAACCAATCAGCACTGAAGTAACATCTATAATTTGCATACTATAAAATTATACAGAGCTGCTGATTGGTTGATGGGGAAACTTCTCCACTGGCTCACTTCTCCGCTCTTATCACTGCTTAGTAAATGTCCCCCTTAGTAAATAGACCCCAAAATTATTTATACACTATGTAGACAAAAGTGATTGGACCCCACACCCACCCCACACGCAAGCGAAATGGCACGCTCCTGCAGCAGACGCGTGTTCATGAAGGTATAAAACAGGTAGAGGGCACTGATGTTAGATTATTTGCTCATGAAATGGTTTGCCCCTAGGAGCTAACGGAGTTTGAAAAGGGGAACATTATAGGCTGCGCGATGTCCTGTTTCCTGGGCGACGCTGGACTGGTATACAGAAGTTTCTGTAACCTGGATGGCCTGTCCAGCTCAGAGTCCAGATTTTAACCCCACTGAGAACCTCTGCGACGAACTGATGCGTTCTAGACCGACTCGATCTTCTTCAGTGTCACAGTTGGTCACTGTACCTAAGGCACAAAGGCAAAACATACCGCCCGCAGTTGTCCAGGAACTTGTGGGCAGTTTGCCAAGAAGGGTGTCTGCACATGATGGGCCTTCATAGTACTGACGTTAATAAAATCTCATTGTGACTTCTAAAATGTGATATAATGTACAGTTTAGGAAATAATATTCTTAAATATCAGGGTTCCCGTGTCCAGTGTTTACTATTTGGGGAATACAGAATTATTGCGGCTTTCTGTGTTTTCGTTTGCAAAGTAACTGTGTTTTAGAAGGAATAAGTATGTCACATAAAACATGGAAAAATGTGTGAGTTTTTGGAGCTGGACTTTGGGAATAATGGCGCTCCCCTGCTGAGCCCCGATCTTTCCCATGAAGCTCAGCATTGCAAAAGAGGGTTCCATCTGCCCAGATCACTCCGCCTCCTCCGTCCCTCCCTGCGTGCCGCAGTGTCACTGCCCCCAGTAGTGTAAATATTCACCACTAGTATTAGCGGACGTGGCAGTGCTCGGTAGACTGGTGTCTGTCACCGCAAATTGGATGCTTCATTTCTTTGGGACCATTGCAAACATTAATGAATAGGAGCCTATTACCTCAGTAGATTTAAGGATAGTTCCAGAGTATGGGCCTAATTCAGACCGGATCACTGGGCAGCGGCCTTTGCAGCCCTGCGATCAGATAGTCGCCGCCTACGGGGGAGTGTATTTTAGCTGTGCAGGTGTGCGATCGCATGTGTAGCAGAGCTGTACAAACAGATATTGTGCAGTCTCTGCACAGCCCAGGACTTACTCAGCCGCTGCGATCACTTCAGTCTGTCCAGGACCGGAATTGACATCAGACACCCGCCCTTCCAATGCTTGGACACGCCTGCGTTTTTACAGACACTCCCTGAAAACGGTCAGTTGCCACCCACAAACGCCCTCTTTCTGTCAATCTCCTTGTGATCGCCCGTGCGACTGCTTTTTTTTTTTGCACCATCCCGTCGCTATGCACCGATGCCCGGTGAAGTCGTCCGATGTGCCTGCGCAGTGCGGACCTGATCGCAGGCTGTGAGAAAACGCAGCCTAGCGATCCGGTCTGAATTACCCCCAATGTTAGGTATATCAGTCATTGCAAAAAAATGTAAAGAAAACAAACTTTTTAAATATTGCTGGAGAATTTGATGTGAAGAACACTTAGTGAAACATTTACACGTGTGATTACTCCCACCACGAGTGGAAGAATGTTTGCGGCATTTCAGCTCAGTGTGTTATATAAATGTTATGACTGTGGTGTCGGCATTTCAGTATGGACTGCGGTCAGTTATGTATCCGGAGTTTCCATAGATAGTGAAAGTCCAGCCAGTGACTCAGACACATCTGCAATGTAATAAGGCTTTGTGATGCTTCCTATGAGCAAATGTTGCAATAGCAATCTGGAAGGTGGTAGCACATGAGGTCAGAGTTATGTTTAAAGTTTTGCTTCGAATAGATTTGATAAGAAATAATACTAACAGGTACCAACAGCTGTAATTCAGGAATTTTCTAACCTCCTCCCAAAGAGTGTAACCCTAACCGTCCTATCCCGTAGCCTAACCGTAACAGCCCCATCCTGTAGCCTAACCCTTACTACCCCCCTAGTGCCTAACCCTAACTGCCCCATCCTGTAGCCTAACCCTTACTAGTGCCTAGCTCTAACTGTCCCCTCCCGTAGTCTAACACTAAATGCCCCCCCTGGTGCCTAGCCCTAACTGTCCCCTCCTAACCCTAACCCTAAATGCCTCCCTAGTGCCTAACCCTAACTGCCCCCTCCTGTAGCCTAACCCTAAATGCCCCCCTAGTGCCTAGCCCTAACTGTCCCCTCCTAACCCTAACCCTCCCTAGTGCCTGGCCCTAACTGTCCCCTCCCGTAGCCTAACCCTAAATTCCTCCCTAGTGCCTAACCCTAACTGCCCCCTCCTGTAGCCTAACCCTAACTGCCCCCCTAGTGCCTAACCCTAACTGCCCCCCTAGTGCCTAGCCCGAACCATCTGCTCCCGTAGTCTAACCCTAACCATCCCCTCCCGTAGCCTAACCCTAACTGCCCTGCTAGTGCCTAACCCTAACTGCCCCATCCTGTAGCCTAACCCTAACTGCCCCCTTTGTGCCTAACCCTAACTGGCCCCTCCCATAGCCTAACCGTCCCCACCCGTAGCCTAACCCTAACTTCACCCACAGTGCCTAAAACTAACAGTCCCATCCCGTAGCCTAACCCTAACTGCCCCACCCTGTAGCCTAACCCTTACTGCCCCCCTGATGCCTAGCCCTAACTGTCCCCTCCCATAGCCTAACACTAAATGTCCCCCTAGTGCCTAACCCTAACTGCCCTTTCCTGTAGCCTAACCCTAACTGCCCTCCTAGTGCCTAGCCCGAACATCCGCTCACGTAGCCTAACTCTAACAGTCCCCTCCCGTAGCCTATCCCTAACTGCCCCCTACTGCCTAACCCTAACTGCCCCATCCTGTAGCTAAAACCCTAACTACCGCCCTAGTGCCTAACCCTAACTGCCCCCTCCCATAGCCTAACCACCCCACCCATAGTCAAGAAACTCCCCAGTGACATACTGGCAATCTATGTGCCTCAGTGGCACAATCCCGGCCAATGGTATCTGCGCGTCCATTCCCTCGCATAAAATAAAGGAAATACGTTAGAAGTTTCCACCAAGCATTTTACTGAACATTTACAGAAACTTAAGGGAATAATAAAAGTTGTTTGTCAGACTTTGCAGGGCTAGAATATGCGGAAACTCACATTAAAGGCACCACAAGGATTGATAGCCGGGAGCGCAGGCATTTGTCTGGAGCGCTGGAAGGCTTGAGATTTGTGACCTGGGCTACAAACATGTTAAATTAGTTGCACAATTGTAGTCCATGTACTAGGTTGACATGAGTTTTTCACAATTTCACAATATCATTTTTTTTTACTTTTTTATACTTTACGATCCACGTGGACTACGATTGGGAACGGTAACCTGTGCCGAGCGCAACGGTAGCGGAGCGAGGCACCTTCCCTGAAGCATGGCGAGTGAAGCGAGCCATACGAGGGGACGCGGTGCACTAATTGGGGTTCCCGGTCACTCTACGAAGAAAACAACACCAATTTTTTTTTGTAAACTGATTGCTCGTGTCAATCTAATGCTTGTGTCGACCTATTTTGGGCGTCAACTTAGTCACTGTCGACCAGTAATGGTCGACCTAAGTGTGGTCGACCCTATGAACCACACCCCATCCAGGTACCCCCTCCGTATGGCCAACACTACTATACTGGGTCAGTCTGGCTCTGCTTAAAGGGATCAGCTTAGAAGAACCCCTAAACACAACTATGAAACACAGCTTCAGTATACACTTTATTTCTACCATAAGGCAGCAGAAAGCCAGTAACACTTATTTCTAAAGCATTGTATCGTCAACTAGAGCATGGAATTAATGAACAGAAGCAACGTTCCCGTTTTATCTCTGATATAACCAGTGGCGGATCTTACCTATGGGCTGCAGCCCCCCCCCCCCAGTAAAACCCGCCACTGCAGGGAGTGAGCCAGTTGCAGCAGTCTGTGACTGCCCTGGCTGCACAGTGCATGGCAGTGATGACTTCTATTGGAATCCTACCTGCCAGTCATGCCAAGTACAGGCAGTCCCACTGGGAGGTGTTTCATCCCTCCGGGACCGCCAGACCGGCCTGCGATTCCCTTGCAGCTATTAGCGCATGCACAGTGCATTTTTAGGACCTGGCTGTCAGCGGCAGCAGCGGCGCTTTCAACTCCCGGGACCTAGCCCGCGGCAGGCCCCTCTCCTGCTCAAAGGTAGGAGCTGCCGCTGGATATAACAAATCTGTTAAAATAAAAAAAGCAACTGGGCAAAACCATGTGTACTGCAGGTGGGGCAGATGTAACATGTGCAGAGAGAGTTAGATTTGGGTGGGGTGTGTCCAAACTGAAATCTAAACTGCAGTGTAAAAATAAAGCAGCCAGTATTTACCCGGCACAGAAAACATATAAATGTATTTAGCAACCTACGAGGTTTTGACCCTTAAATGTAAATCAGCAATAACATGGACTAGAAATTACGCCTGATTTGCATTTATGTAACTACTGTTTGAAATTGCATCGTAAAACTAGCTCACTGGGGGGAATTCAGTTAGCAAAGGAGGATTCGCCCAGCAAATCCGCACAACACTTTATGGCGACGGGGATCTTGCTCAAGGCCGCCAGCACTTTTAGGTGAATCTGGCATTCGGCAAGCAGGGAGAAGAGGATGAATCAGGCTGCGGTTACCGGCATTGAAACTCTGCGGCAGCCGCTAATTCGCCTCCCTTTGCATCTAACTGTTGTAGGTAATATGTTATTTTTGTAAACCATTTGTTATTGTGTTGTAATAGAGAGGGGTGTGAGTGTGTTATGTATGGAACTATGCGGGGGAGTACAGTAAATGCAGGATTTACACCTTCTTATGCTACTATTCCAGATCTGTATGTCAGATCCATTACTCCTCTCAGGACTGCACTGTATATACTGCTAACATCTGGAGGCACATTCCATCTCTGTCATTGCTCCTTGCACAGAATAACACGGAGCACTTTTATCAAGGAGCTAATTCCAACATAAATCAAGCTAAAGGGGGAGATGTACCAAGTCTTGGAAATAGATAAAGTGGAGAAGTTGCCCGTAGCAACCAACCAGCTGTCATTTATCTAGCACAGACTATGAATTGACGGACTCTGATTGGTTGATATGAGCAATTTAACTTTATTGCTCTCAAAGGCTTGGTACATCTCCCCAAAGTGTTCAATCAAATGTATAAAAAGTATTTTTCAAGGCCTGGGAATCAACATCTCTGTGTGCCGGGCAGCCGAGCAGAACACCGGAAGGTGGAGCTGCTCAGCCAGCCCCTGTCTCTGTGTGCCGTGTAGCCGAGCAGATCACCGGGAGGTGGAGCTGCTCAGCCAGCCCCTGTCTCTGTGTGCCGGGCAGCCGAGCAGAACACCGGGAGGTGGAGCTGCTCAGCCAGCCCCTGTCTCTCACAAGCCCCTGTCTCTGTGTGCCGGGCAGCCGAGCAGATCACCGGGAAGTGGAGCTGCTCACAAGCCCCTGTCTCTGTGTGCCGGGCAGCCGAGCAGATCACCGGGAAGTGGAGCTGCTCACAAGCCCCTGTCTCTGTGTGCCGGGCAGCCGAGCAGATCACCGGGAGGTGGAGCTGCTCAACCAGCCCCTGTCTCTGTGTGCCGGGTAGCCAAGCAGATCACCGGGAGGTGGAGCTGCTCAAGCAGCCCCTGTCTCTGTGTGCCGGGTAGCCAAGCAGATCGCCGGGAGGTGGAGCTGCTCAAGCAGCCCCTGTCTCTGTGTGCCGTGTAGCCAAGCAGATCGCCGGGAGGTGGAGCTGCTCAACCAGCCCCTGTCTCAGTTTTCCGGGCAGCCGAGCAGAACACCGGGAGGTGGAGCTGCTTAGCCAGCCCCTGTCTCTGTGTGCCGGGCAGCCGAGCAGAACACCGGGAGGTGGAGCTGCTCAGCCAGCCCCTGTCTCTGTGTGCCGTGTAGCCGAGCAGAACACCGGGAGGTGGAGCTGCTCAACCAGCCCCTGTCTCAGTTTTCCGGGCAGCCGAGAAGATCACCGGGAGGTGGAGATGCTCACCAGCCCCTGTCTCAGTGTGCCGGGCAGCCGAGCAGATCACCGGGAGGTGGAGATGCTCACCAGCCCCTGTCTCAGTGTGCCGGGCAGCTGAGCAGAACGCCGGGAGGTAGAGATGCTCACCAGCCCCTCTGTGTGCCATGCAGATGAGCAAAGCTGCTCAACTAGGCTTTTAGGCTGGCTCTGACCATTATGCCATTGGCCTTTCTGGCATTTGCCAGAAGTGCCAGATGGCTAGTCTGTTCCTGTCTGAAACCATGTACGTGTGTGAAACCAATTCATGTGCGGTGAAAGTCACAGCCCAGCGTCTCCAGTGCACTGTCAGCAACTTCTTGCTGCGTCTGTAATGTAAATAAGTGTATGATATAGTACACCTCCCTGAGCGCCTCAGTCTCGCCCCATATTGTGTATAGACGCTGGCTGAGGACACATCTGCACACAGTTTGTTCCAGACAGTATTTTTATTGGGAACTAGCAGGCAGTTGACAATGCTGAATTCCTTTGTCGTATAAAACACCTTAAGAAGTCTAAGAACACTGTACGCTGTTTACTTAAGAAGTACCGTAATGGTACGCTATTTGCGTAACGATCGCTCAGCCGTAGGCGAGACGCTCAAGCGTCACGTTCGCTCGCGGCCCAGTGATCACAGGACACGTTATTGGTTATGTCTAGGGAAATGATTCGCTATGGCGTAGCTTACGCTCGAGACCACGAGGAGGTCACCAGCGATGCCGACGCTCACAACACTATACCTTTATGTAAAACCTTATATCAATGAAATACACTGCATACCTTAATGTGAGTACAGGGTGTAAGTGCAACCTTGTGTAACCTGACTAACTACAAAGCTGCTTGTGCGTCACCGACGCTCAAGTGAACACTTAACACTATAGAAAATACACAGATACTGGTTTAGGGTTCCAAAGCCTATTAACTGTATTATATCTAATATACTTGTAAAAAAAGGATAACAGTACATATGATACACTACAATATAACAGAGACTTCCTAACCAAAATACAATACTATCTAATACAAAACAATACTATATTAGTCTAGGGGAGATATGAGAGAAAGGAGAAGGGAGAGAGAGAGAGAGAGAGAGAGAGAGAGAGATGAGAGAAATTGGCTCACAGAAAAACAATGATTACGTTAAATAAGAGACAACATGGTTGCAGATAAAACTACATATGTGAGAGACAATCGCTGCGCAGTTAGTCAATGCTGAATACAGCATGGGATGGAAGCTAGACTCCATTTTGAGAAACCTCCACTTGATTCCAAAGACCACACCACATGCCTGAAAGGGGGAGGGGAAGACATCCAGCAGCAGCCATTTTAGATTTGCAGGTCCAAACACATGGCACCACAATCACATAGCAGAAAACACAAGACTCCATTTTACTCCAAAATGTCCAAGCCTCAAAACAATGCATATGTTCTGATTTTACAATTCCAAACCATCTAAAACACCTTTCACAATGTAATCCAACTTCCTAGAACCATCTCATAATTTCACATTCCAAATCACCTTTCACAATGTAATCCAACTTCCTAGAACCATCTTATAATTTCACATTCCAAATCACCTTTCACAATGTAATCCAACTTCCTAGAACCATCTCATAATTTCACATTCCAAATCACCTTTCACAATGTAATCCAACTTCCTAGAACCATCTTATAATTTCACATTCCAAATCACCTTTCACAATGTACTCACAAGTATCAGCCTGCCATTGCTACCAGCACATATTCAAAACTACTGCATGGTGGTATTTATGATTAACAAGATCCCAGCTACCATCACAGATTCCACAGGGCACCAACACTAACACCCAACAATCACACAACCAAGCTACAACATCCTATTTAAACCAGAAAACAATCTGTCTATATTCCCTTATCTAGCCATGTGGATTCAATACTTAGCCTTTGGTGCCTGGTCAGTCCTGGGGATGTAGCCTCCATGCTGCTGGGTGCCAGGTAGCTGTGTGTGTCTGTGTGTGAGTGTAGCTACATTACATCTGTTCTCTGAGGCCACACCTGACCACTACCTTCCTGTTTGACCAGTATCTGGGGGAGGGGTCTCTCTAGCTTTTGTATTGAATCACTGTTCTCTTTGTATATGCTAATCAGGTTCAGACCTGAAAACTTAGTTGATCATCCATTGTTCCCAACAAAGCTGATCTTAACTTTTATACATATAATCATATCTATCCGCTGCAATGTCCCACGACAACACAATAGGTCTCAAACTAAACCACACCTTATTCTGCTTGCTTCAATACCAAACATGATGTGTTTATCTGGTTCGGTTCAAATGATACACATCCATGACATTAATTCATCAGCCAATTCTAAATCTCCATGACGTCTGGTGTTTGCTGTGCTCGCTGCGCATATTTGCAAGTATAGCGGCTTATATGTGTGCAGTTTATATGGTCTCTCTATGTAATATTTTTCTGACTTTGACAGTCCACCCTTTGGCAGTCACCAATAACTGCCACTTCCTAAAACATTTCAAAAAGAGAAAAATATATGTCAGGGGTTAATACATTTCCATGGTTGGGTAGGGGAGGAGAGAGGAGTAGGTGTGAAAAGGGTATGACCTGGTGAGATAGCAGAAGCATGTGTGTATGCGTCCATGTTTGGGGGGGTCATGTATCATCGTGCCGAACGTGTTGTAAATCAAGCTTCGAGGTATTGCGAAGTATACATTTGAATTCCTTCTTATCCCATATTAAGGGTCTGTGGATGGGCTGTCAAACTCTACCGAGCTCATTTCGGCTTTCAGTTGCAACAAAATGGGGATGCACATTTTAGTTGATGATACATGAATGAGGGAAGTATGTGGTTGCTGATATCTGTGCCTGTATTCCCTATCGACTATGTGTGTCATTACCTGAGGGTTGTAGAGATGAAGATAAAGAACACTTATGGAAAATGCAATGATATTCTATGTCAGGGAAATGTACGTTCGTCGATTGAGGTCTTGATTGGTGTCGGTTGATTGGAGTCTTCTTCTTTGTGCTTTTGCTCATAAATCGTGAGTAAAGCATACAACGTCCATGGATTTACAAAAAATGTTGGGCTAGCGTGATTTTAAAGTTCCTAGGGAAACTGGGGTACCCATGGCATTGTCCATCAAAATCTTGTATATCAGGTCGTCTGCTCTTCTTCTTTCCATCTTTCCGTTGTCGGCCCCTTGGCTCATCAAATCCTTCGTCTACGTGGGTCTTTGTACCTCGGAGGAAAACATAGAAATGGGTGAAAGACGGACCGTATACTCATTACATCATTACGTCATGGTTTCTAGCATTGGGTCATAAATCAAATCCAGGTTAATTACAGTTTCCTCACTCCTCAAGCTCATCACTCTTGTACTTTGTTTGCACCTCATTAAAGCCTGCCCGCATCTAAATATCAATCCAATCGATATAACGACACCCAAGATACATAGCAGAAACTTTCCAACATCCATTATGACTCCTTGAGCCCAGTCTCCCAAACCGGAGAACCAATTTCGCGGGTTCAACCATGACACCCAACCAGTCAGCTCATTACCTACAGCAACAAGGGTGAGATTGTGTTTTCGACGAAATTCCCATTTTAATTGCAGAATGTCGTCCATCTTTTGGTCTATGACCTCTACCGGATCCTCGGTGCTATTTGTGATATACGTGCAACACTTTATACCGTACTGTGTTGCCAAAGTAACACAATATCCGCCTGTTACTGCTGTAAGGTAATTAAGAACCATCCTATGCTGAACTAGTTCTGTTTTGTAAGCTTGAAGTTCTCTTCCAGTGTATCTAAACGTGTCATCATACATTTCAGTGATATTATCTAACAAATTGGCGAGTGCGGAAATGTATCTATAATTCATCACTCCTCGAGCGGTACGAGTGAAATCTAACGCTACCAGAACCTGAATCCCGGTGGATTCATGGATAAGATCAGAGGCCGGATGCTCTAACCTTTCTGACAGTTGTCTTTTAACTCGGTGTTCGTAGTGAGTGTGAGTATAAGGAGCTTGGGCACCACGGTGTATATCCTTCATTTTGTCATGTGTAACAGTCATTACTTCAGGCAATACTTTTCCAATATAACACAATCCTTCAGAGTTTGGGGCAAGCCACTTGTACGCCTTTCTCCCGCATATGAAATATGCATCATCGGGGAGAACATAAGGGACGGAGAAGGACATGACCATATTACAAACCTTCCAGGTGAAATCTCCTGACCCTAATTCTTCCATCTGCTTAATGCACGTATCGGTTTGTACGATATGTGCACAGTATCCTGGTGATACCTCTCCAACCTTTAGTAATCCTATTTCCTAAGGTATATCGATACCGGAAAGATTTTCCTCTACTGGCTATGTGGCGTACGAGCTCTGTATCTGTAGGCATTCTATCTGCTCTATGTGAAAAGGTCATGGTTTGGTTGCTCCATGACACTTCCCAATTTCCCGGTTTTCTAGGATTGGAGATGTTAAAACATAAGAGGGACCTATCCACATGGTATTGGTGGAGCTTCAAACTAGGAGGGCTGGAGATATTAAACCTCCTGTCCACCGGTCTCCCACCCTTTAGCTCAAGTACCTCCCCTACCGTTAAAGGAAATGGTACTAGCCCTGATTTGCTGTGACCCTGAGGTACTTGAGAGCATACCCAACAATCTGTTTGGTTCAACACGTTACCCACTAGAGAGTGATAGTCACTCAATGGATGCCGGTCCATATGGATATTAAGACTGGATTGGCATTTCTTTATGCATCCATCTTCAACCGTTGTCACAGAGCCTACAGATACAGTTTTTCTTTTTGAACTAACAATCCTTCAAAGAAAATGTTTACAGATAACATGGTTGTTAGATCGTGCCCGGTACTCGCCTTTGCTTGGTGATTGGGTTGCTATTGGAAATTTACACCTCCGTCTCAGTCATCAGGACCTTTCTGGATCCTTTCTCGACCTCACTGGTACTCTCACCGAAACAGACTGCTCTGGTCAACATCATGGTTAACGGAAAAATCCATATCACAGTCTCTTGGGGCAAGTCCATCTTACAGGAGGAGAAAAGAAGAAGTTTGTAAAGGGGGTATAAGAAAACCGTCTGAGGGGGAGAGAACTTGTTACGATAATAAGTTCTCTCGTCTTGTTGTTCTTCTTGTTCTGCTGTCCTCTCAAAAGGTGCTGTCTCTCAGTCTTCCAAACGAACATTCTGGTGATGCAATATTCCTTCCCATCCAGCGATCTTTCTGTTAAGGAGCAAAAATCTGGCATTACCATAGGTCCAACTGAGGGGTGACATACCATCTTTAAACCATGGAAACATGAGTGGGAAGAGAGAGACAACAAAAAAAAACAAAAGAGATAGAGAACAATTCATGTGCATATATACATTACATAACTCGACAATAACCACCAATAAGAAAAGAGAAACAAAGCATTTTTAAACATTGTCAACATTAAGAAAACATTGTTAGCATTAGAAAAACATTGTCAGACTTATTAGGCTGTCATATCTATGTGTCTAATGGTCTCCTTGAGCAGTCCCTCCCCACCAGCTCCTGCATTACTCCATTGTCTGTATCTGGCCAGAAATACATTGTGGCGGAGGTTATGCTGGGGTTTGGTAGACTTCTGCAAGGACCAAGTTGATATGCAATGTGTGAATTCTTACCAATACTCGTCATAGATGGGGATAGAGAGAGAGAGAGAGAAAAAAACATTTTTCACAAATACATTTACAACGTTTCACCTGGTCATCCCTGTGTCTTTAGTGAATGACCTCCCACTTTATTAATCGTTACCTCAGGCTTACCATCAGTCCTAATGATCACCTTTCTTGACTATATTTTATGGGTGTGGCCCAAAATTCTTCCTATATGATCCCTGATTATAATGGTGTGTCATATTCATGCTCATTTTCATGTCTAGGGGGTCTAACTTTATGTGGGTTATTACAGTTGTTGGCATAATGCCCTTCTCTTCTACAATGGTAACAAATCCTTGGCCTTCTCCATGTGCTAGGGGCCTGGGGTTCCGGTCGACTTGATGCATCCTCTAGTGCTTGGATGTTCAGTGTCATCAACCGCTCTCCCTGCGCTTCCCTGGTTCTTTGGATATTTCGGTCATGCTCGATAGCGGACTCTCTTAATGCCGCCACCGAGATACCTCTCCAATGAGGTATTGAAGTTTGTACCCTAATTTTTAGTGTGTCTTTCAAGTTGCTCGCTAATACGGACACAGCTACCTCTCTGTGGTGTACATTTGTTTGTGTGTGATGTATATTACCATACATACCTGTGAACACGACCTCACCTGACCCTCCATTAGGGGGTTTGATTACAGTTTTTACCGACTGGGTCGTGTCCACCTGGACGTCTTGTGTGATGACTTCTGAAAGAGGTGCCGACATCGTTCTTGGTTCACTTTCTGGTTGGTGTTCCTGAGGAAAGTTTAACATGGGGTGCGACTTGCATGGGTTAATAGTTGTACATTCAACAGTATTACAATTATCTTTGTTACATTTATTACACTTATTCTTATTATCTGTACTACTGTTGCTAAGAGCATTTTTATTGTTCACCCTTGTGCTTCTCTCCGCAACCACAATCCCCTCCATTGCCACTTCTCCTCTCTCAAGATGAAAGTTAGGTAAGTAAGTTATATTTCTTTGCATTTCACTCTCCTGTTGCCATATTTGTAAACAATCATAATGCTTGATTCGTCTCTTTGCTGATTTGATGAGACATATCCTTCGCCTTAAATTATGCAACACCTCTGAGTCAAAACTACCTATCCCGGGAAATGGTGCCTTATCCCCCGCAGTCATTCGTGTCCATTCATCACAAAAGGTCTCAGAGTGGGGACCATATTTCCCCCACATTACTAACCGAGCAGACCCTCGGGGTCTGCAAGCCTCTGGAGTCTGAATCCTGACCTCCGACCGTCTCTGTATTGTGCACTTGGCTGCCATTGTGGACCTTTTTAACACAGAAAAAAACTTCCTAAAATGCACCAAACACAGAACTTCGTTGGAAATCCTTAAAGCTCTTCCACTGAACTTCTTCTGCTCCGGGTATCTCCGTTCCGCCTTCTAGCAGATACGTGTAGCCGTTGCAGGCCCTATCTCTAGAGATTTTCCTGAGAAAATTCCCTTCCTTTTTCTTTACACAAATCACGCTTGCATGTGCTCCCTACAACACGTATGAGGGCAAGATTTACGCATGGATATACGACCTCATATCCCGTTGCGTTATTGGTCACACATACAACCGTGCGGTCCAATCGTACCACTTATAGACACTTGTTGCCCATAAATGGTAGGATCATTGGAGTCTCCCTACTGTGCTCCAAAACAGCCAGAGCGTAATACAACGAAAACTTTATCACACTCTGTTGCACGTTTTCACTCAGATCGTGCTTATCACATTCCACATAGATCACAAATTATCACATAGATCACAAAGTCCACAAAGCGGGATTATCACATAGATCACAAAGTCCACAAAGCGGGATTATCACATAGATCACAAAGTCCACAAAGCGGGATTCAATACACTCATACCGTTTTCAACCCACTATCATTCTTATAGTTTTTTGATCAGAAAAATCATTTCCCGTAGTCTGATAGCTCTCCCCAGAGGTACTACAGTAAAACAAGGTATTTAAACTAAGTTTTGGAAAGCTGAAATCAATTTGTGTTATTTATCGCCTTGCGTTACTTCACTTTTGCGCTACTTATCGCTTTTGCGCTAATTCAACTTTATCACAACTTGAGCTACGTGGGCGTAACCAGACGCTACGTTGCGTAATGTACGCTGCGTGCGTCTGCCTTTCGGATTGCGTACGCTAGTCTTTGTTAGTGACACGTGTACGCAATGCAAAGGATCCACCGTAACACAATATATATTTTATCAATGTAGATGATCCCTGATCATCTACCGCAATCCACACTGCACACTGGCTGCCTCGTCTCTCGGACAAGCCGTGTGTTGTTCTATACTTTAACTATTACCTCTACTTATTAAATAACAGCAAATCTCCTTTTAGCCCTTTCTATCAACTATAAAATTTGGCAGACAGGAATAGTGATATACGAAAATGAAACAGAAATGCAGATATATGCGTGCGTACGCAAGACAAAAGAAAAATAAACAGTTTTAAAAAAGACACAAGCGTTTTGTTCTTACTTCCGGTCCCGGATTCCTTCAGCACTCTTAATCTAAGCGAAAGCAGACGCTTATCCCGTCAGCAACTGCGAGACAACCTCCCACCCTTTGCTGGAGGGATAATGTCTGCTGATCTACCCAGTGCAGATATGAGAAGGATAGGACACGCCCCCAATTGACAATGCTGAATTCCTTTGTCGTATAAAACACCTTAAGAAGTCTAAGAACACTGTACGCTGTTTACTTAAGAAGTACCGTAATGGTACGCTATTTGCGTAACGATCGCTCAGCCGTAGGCGAGACGCTCAAGCGTCACGTTCGCTCGCGGCCCAGTGATCACAGGACACGTTATTGGTTATGTCTAGGGAAATGATTCGCTATGGCGTAGCTTACGCTCGAGACCACGAGGAGGTCACCAGCGATGCCGACGCTCACAACACTATACCTTTATGTAAAACCTTATATCAATGAAATACACTGCATACCTTAATGTGAGTACAGGGTGTAAGTGCAACCTTGTGTAACCTGACTAACTACAAAGCTGCTTGTGCGTCACCGACGCTCAAGTGAACACTTAACACTATAGAAAATACACAGATACTGGTTTAGGGTTCCAAAGCCTATTAACTGTATTATATCTAATATACTTGTAAAAAAAGGATAACAGTACATATGATACACTACAATATAACAGAGACTTCCTAACCAAAATACAATACTATCTAATACAAAACAATACTATATTAGTCTAGGGGAGATATGAGAGAAAGGAGAAGGGAGAGAGAGAGAGAGAGAGAGAGAGAGAGAGATGAGAGAAATTGGCTCACAGAAAAACAATGATTACGTTAAATAAGAGACAACATGGTTGCAGATAAAACTACATATGTGAGAGACAATCGCTGCGCAGTTAGTCAATGCTGAATACAGCATGGGATGGAAGCTAGACTCCATTTTGAGAAACCTCCACTTGATTCCAAAGACCACACCACATGCCTGAAAGGGGGAGGGGAAGACATCCAGCAGCAGCCATTTTAGATTTGCAGGTCCAAACACATGGCACCACAATCACATAGCAGAAAACACAAGACTCCATTTTACTCCAAAATGTCCAAGCCTCAAAACAATGCATATGTTCTGATTTTACAATTCCAAACCATCTAAAACACCTTTCACAATGTAATCCAACTTCCTAGAACCATCTCATAATTTCACATTCCAAATCACCTTTCACAATGTAATCCAACTTCCTAGAACCATCTTATAATTTCACATTCCAAATCACCTTTCACAATGTAATCCAACTTCCTAGAACCATCTCATAATTTCACATTCCAAATCACCTTTCACAATGTAATCCAACTTCCTAGAACCATCTTATAATTTCACATTCCAAATCACCTTTCACAATGTACTCACAAGTATCAGCCTGCCATTGCTACCAGCACATATTCAAAACTACTGCATGGTGGTATTTATGATTAACAAGATCCCAGCTACCATCACAGATTCCACAGGGCACCAACACTAACACCCAACAATCACACAACCAAGCTACAACATCCTATTTAAACCAGAAAACAATCTGTCTATATTCCCTTATCTAGCCATGTGGATTCAATACTTAGCCTTTGGTGCCTGGTCAGTCCTGGGGATGTAGCCTCCATGCTGCTGGGTGCCAGGTAGCTGTGTGTGTCTGTGTGTGAGTGTAGCTACATTACATCTGTTCTCTGAGGCCACACCTGACCACTACCTTCCTGTTTGACCAGTATCTGGGGGAGGGGTCTCTCTAGCTTTTGTATTGAATCACTGTTCTCTTTGTATATGCTAATCAGGTTCAGACCTGAAAACTTAGTTGATCATCCATTGTTCCCAACAAAGCTGATCTTAACTTTTATACATATAATCATATCTATCCGCTGCAATGTCCCACGACAACACAATAGGTCTCAAACTAAACCACACCTTATTCTGCTTGCTTCAATACCAAACATGATGTGTTTATCTGGTTCGGTTCAAATGATACACATCCATGACATTAATTCATCAGCCAATTCTAAATCTCCATGACGTCTGGTGTTTGCTGTGCTCGCTGCGCATATTTGCAAGTATAGCGGCTTATATGTGTGCAGTTTATATGGTCTCTCTATGTAATATTTTTCTGACTTTGACACAGTTAAAGTAAACGATCAAACTCATAACTCGTTATTTGTCTGAAAATTTAAAATATAAAAAAAAAAATCTAGGGAAACCTCTTTGTAGCGGAATCTGTTTTATCTCTGGTTCCTGAGATTATTCTCTCTTGTGCACAAATAGATATATTTCTTGTCTTATCCCATCACCATGGCATGCATATTTGGTGTATGTGACTAGGTTGAATGCACAAAGCCAGCTGCATAAGGGTTGGGGATGGAATCCCGGTGGCCAGGATCCCGGAGGTCAGTATACCAACACCGGGATCCCGGACGCCATAATGCCGGCAGCGGGGCAAGCACCAGAAAGCCCCTTGCAGGCTCGGTGGCTCGCTTTGCTCACCACAGGTTCTATTCTCATTCTATTGGTGTCGTGGACACCCAAGAGTGGGAATAGCCCTGGCGCAGCTGTCAACATTCTCAGGGTTCGGGCTCCCAGCGTCGGTATTGTGACCACCGGGATCCCAACCGCCGGGATATTAACTACATCCCCTGCAAAATGCTAACATAATTGTAAGTTAATGCTACTTAAAGCTCTTTAGCGGTGCTGGCATTAGAACTTTATAGGGCATAGGCGGGAAAGGTGGTGGCACCCCTTTCCTGGAGTCTGAGCACGACTGTGATGGTGGATACCTTGTATTATTAGAACTTTATAGGGCATGGGCGGGAAAGGTGGTGGCACCCCTTTCCTGGAGTCTGAGCATGTGGGTGATGGTGGATACCTTGTATTAGACACCTGCCTCCTCCTGTATTAGTTGCTGAGGTGCAGAATGGGCTGGAGGCCACATCAGCACATATTAAGGTGTTCAACTTACAACTAACAGCTTTCCTCACTTACTGTCTGGTTCACATCAGACCCGGCAAGACCTTTAATGTTCCCCCCCTACCCTTCATAGTCTTCAGCCTGAAGTGAGGTACTAACCTCGCCTTACTAGAGATGTGACCCTTGTACCCCTGTATAAGATACAGTATAAAATAAACAGCAGGAAATAAGCTCTTGAAAACTCACAGCTGTAATGGAATTGCAGAGATTTTTATAGAACTCTCAAGTTGACACACTGTATCACTATCTAAGTTGCCTTATAGCACAGACCAATGTTATGTTTATGTGGGGAATCCTTTTCTGTCACACTGGAAATATGCAACTTGGAATGCAAGGTAGCAAAGTATTTAATGGGCGGATTCATAGGTGGACCCTGTTTCTATAATTTCGCAGTTTGACAATGTTTGGAAGCCCCGAGGAACTCTATATCCTGGACTATTGCAGCAAACTGCTTTGGATACTTACCAAAGGAAACATATTGCTATCTGAGGATGGCATTCCCTTCTGTGAATGGCCGCCTGCAGTAAGAGTAGTCTTGCCACTAGCCAGGCCAGTTATCCCCCTTTCAGACCACACAAATAACCCGGTATTGACTCTGTATACTGCCGTGTCGACACGAGTCGCTGTACGGTGTGAAAGGGTCACTGCCGAATTTCCAGGTCGCCTGGCCCGGTAATGCAAACTGGGAATAAAGAAGGGTTATTCCCAGGTTATTACAGGGTTAGGTGCAGTGTGAACGAGTTACCCGAGTCAATGCGACCCGGTACCCGTTCACAGCATAAGGAGAGGCAGTGCGAAGATGATCTCATCTTCCAGCGCCACCGCTACAACTGTGCCGAAGCGGTCCCCACCCCCGATGGCAACCTGACACGGCATATTGGGGGTCATTCCAAATTGTGGACTCGTTATTCGTTTTCGCTAGGGAGCGATTAGTCGCAAACTGCGCATGCGCAATGTTCGCAGTGCGCCTGCGCCAAGTAAATTAGCACAAAAGTTTGGTATTTTACTCACGGCCTAACGAGGATTTTTCATCGTTCTGATGATCGTAGTGTGATTGACAGGAAGTGGGTGTTTCTGGGCGGAAACTGCCCGTTTTCTGGGAGTGTGCGAAAAAACGCTGGCATTTCTGGGAAAAACGCGGGAGTGGCTGGAGAAACGGGGGAGTGTCTGGGCGAACGCTGGGTGTGTTTGTGACGTCAAACCAGGAACGAAACTGACTGAACTGATCGCAGTGTAGGAGTAAGTCTCGAGCTTCTCAGAAACTGCTAAGAATTTTCTATTCGCAATTCTGCTAATCTTTCGTTCGCAATTCTGCTATGCTAAGATTCACTCCCAGAGGGCGGCGGCTTAGCGTGTGCAATGCTGCTAAAAGCAGCTAGCGAGCGAACAACTCGGAATGAGGGCCATTGCCGGGTCGGGAAGCCAGTTCTCTGGGTCCAATGCCGGGTCGCACCTGGAAGGACACATTTCCAATTTCCGAGTGCGACCCGTCATTAGCGATCTGAAAGCGGTATTAGGTGCCAGGGAGCGGCATACCGGCTTCTGTGTGGGCAATGGATCTGGAAGCCGGGACTTAGCGCTGTGAGGCATCTATAAATAGGCCCCTTAGAGTACAACTTTCAGGCAAGTGGGTCGCAGGTACCATTTACCTGGGCCTGGACTTGTTGAAGGGGTCTGCACTGACCCCCCCCCCCCTCCTTCTTACCTGTCAGTCAGTCGCCTCCTTTTTCCCCATCCCAGTACGCACTGCTGTGTGCTAGGCTGTGATGAGTCAAGGAAGGCTGCTGACGCCGAGTGCGGGGTCTCCTCTGCCTGCAAGGGGGGGTTATTGTTCACGCTGATCGCGCCCCCCCCCCCCCCTTCCCTTTGGATCTGTGCCTGGCTGAAGGGTGCCCAGTGCCCCCCTGTGGAGACCAGCGCTGCTCCATAGTGCATTAACCGCACCTTTTCATGTGTTTTTTAAAAGGAGGCGTGGCCACACCTTCATGATTAGGCCACGCCCCAGGGCCCGTCCACCACCTCCTCGTGCCGGGGGTCATAAATGCGATTACTTTAAGACTTCTCTCTGTCCCATTCCCACCTGGCCTTTCTTTTCAGCACAGCGATTACAGTGAATTTCTCCCCATCTTGCCCCTTCACTAGGAAGCAGGAGATTCAACCTCTCTTCTGGGGATGCGGGGGACTACCCAAAAAAAATCGGGAGACAACCGAAACTTCCAGGAGAGTAGACAAGTATACCATTCAGCTGTAGTGTAAATGCACAGGGTGAATCATTTCAGAAAGTGAATTGCAAGGAGATTACTCATCTCTAGCGTCATGAACACAAACTATTAAAGCAATATTGTTATATCTCAGTTAAACAGATTTTTCAAACAACTATAAATCTGTATTTCATCCGTCTGCATAATACTCCAACACGGCGGTGACCCTGCAAAGCCTGGAGTCCCCAGTGTAGGCTACGGGAACCTTAATGCTAACACCATCGGTAGATGGCGTAGTGATATCTTTGCAAACAGCGGTAAGTTAAGCTTACTGCTGTTCTCTAATGCTGTGTTGAGGCCATAACTCTTTGATGATCTTCAGCTAGTGCTAAAGGGGTTATGACTCGTTGTTAAATGGAGCACAGTTTTATTCCTCCTTCATGCATGTGTCTCTTAGCGGCTCCAATAAACCATGTACACATACTCTCTAGGAAGGTCTGGGAGACTGCTGATTTTTCAGGTAGTCCCCTGTATACCAGGAAGAGTGGGTGGATCTTTCTAGTGAAGAGGGCAAGATGGGGAGATCATTTTAGAAATCTTGGGCGGGGCCAATATGATGTGATTTGCCCCTCCCCCAGGCTGGATTCATTACATCATTAGGCTCCACCCACGAGTGATCATTTGCATAAATTTGGTAAGTATACCAAACTAGACGAGAAAGTAAGATATCGCTCAGAAGGGCCATTCTGAGCGAGATCTTTTACAATCTTATCTAGTGTGTACACTCAATGTCATTAACGATGCGCGTTCCCGCACATCGTTAACAACCCGTTCTCTCGTCTGAACATGTACAGACGAGGGAGGTCCTCGTTAACGACAGCCATGGGCGTCGTTTCTCCTGCCACCGCTCCCTTCCCCACTGGCATTGGCAAGTGTGTATGCACTTGCCGATGCTGGCACCACGCCGGGTCCCCGTCGCTACCAATATCGGCGTCGGTGGGGTCTCATTTAGTGTGTATGGGCCTTAACACTGGTATTGCCCTATTTCCAGCAAATTAGCACCACTCATTGCTCTCATTAAGCTTTATTCCTAAAACAATATTTTTTGTATTTCCAGAAATATTAGCGCAGACATCCTGACAAGCAGAGCAGCTTTCAATTCATAAAAATTAACATCAGGATCACTGCATGTTAATTATGTACACACCTCTATATGTAGTATTATCTTGGATTGCACTTTGCAATTAATTGCTATGATTCCTGGGGCAGAAGGAGCCAAATAACAATAATAATAATGAGAAGTGTTAATTATTCATAGAATAATGCCTTTCCTGCTCTTAGTGGCACGTCTGCATTTCCCAACAGCAGAATAGCTATATTTCATTATTTTCTATCAAATAACTTTCTTTTTATTGTTTCATGCCAAACATATTGTCATTGTGTGTCACGATGCTGCCGGCCAATTCCACAAATACGCCAATTTGAGAATTGCCACATGCGACGTGGGGGTCACTTGTGGACACACGGGATTAATCAAACACCTTCAGCTGCCACCAGCAAAGACTTTTTAACGTATTACGGACATTGCAGGCGTCTTTAGCTTTACCTGTGATACACACACTGCAATACTTAGAAAAATAGGTAGACGTGAGCCACACGGGCCCTGAGTTCATAAGAATCACAGAATCAGAACTAAAATTAGATATTTAATTTCAAGAATACTTCAGAGCTTTAGTTACAAAAGGTTACAAAGATTATTAAGAATATTTTAAAAACACACACAGATTACAGCAATCTCAATAAATGAAAAGAAATAAAACATACAGTAAACCTAGCTCACTTACTCAAACGTATTTATGTATTTCTGCTGTAGGGGATTTCACAGAATAACTCAGGTCATCTCCAAACAGTGTTGAGTCCCCAAGAAATCACACTTTCTATCCCCATGAGGGAGACAGATATAGGGGTATATGCAATTCACGGCGAATCGCGGCAATTTTTCGCCGTTTTTTAATTCTACTTAATTCGACAGGTGAATTCCGGAAGGTGGCTTCCGGAATTCACCATATTCAATGAAAAACGGATTCGCCAGAATCGCGGGCGAAAATCGGCCGATTTGGCGGATTTTGCCGCGATTTTAAAAAACGGGAAAAAACGTGAAAAACCCGAAAATAAAAATGGCGTGGGGTCCCCCCTCCAAAGCATAACCAGCCTCGGGCTCTTCGAGCTGGTCCTGGTTCTAAAAATGCAGGGGAAAAATTGGGCAGGGATCCCCCGTATTTTAAAACCAGCACCGGGCTCTGCGCCTGGTGCTGGTGCCAAAAATACGGGGGACAAAAAGAGTAGGGGTCCCCCGTATTTTTAACACCAGCATCGGGCTCCACTAGCTGGACAGATAATGCCACAGCCGGGGGTCACTTTTATGCCGTGCCCTGCGGCCGTGGCATTAAATATCCAACTAGTCACCCCTGGCCGGGGTACCCTGGGGGAGTGGGGACCCCTACAATCAAGGGGTCACCCCCCCCAGCCACCCAAGGGCCAGGGGTGAAGCCCGAGGCTGTCCCCCCCCCATCCAATGGGCTGCGGATGGGGGGGCTGATAGCCTTTTGTGATAATAAAAAGATATTGTTTTTTCCAGTAGTACTACAAGTCCCAGCAAGCCTCCCCCGCAAGCTGGTACTTGGAGAACCACAAGAACCAGCATGCGGGAGAAAAACGGGCCCGCTGGTACCTGTAGTACTACTGGAAAAAAAATACCCAAATAAAAACAGTACACACACACCTTGATAGTAAAACTTTATTACACACTACCGACACACACATACTTATCTATGTTGACACGCCGACTGCCACGGTCTCCGACGATCCGAGGTACCTGTGAAAAAATTATACTCACCTTCCAGCGTCCAGAGGTACATCCAGGTCCAGCGATAATCCACGTACTTGGCAAAACAAAAAAACGAACACCGATCCATACCGGACTAAGAAAGGGGTCCCATGCTTTCACATCAGACCCCTTTCTCCCGAATCCCGGGACATCACGTGACTCCTGTCACTGAAGTCCCTTCAGCCAATCAGAAAGCGCTACTTCCGTGGCGCTCACCTGATTGGCTGTGCGCTGTCTGTGCTGTGACAGCGCATCGCAAAGCCGCTCCATTACTTTCAATGGTGGGAACTTTGCGGGTAGCGGTGGGGTTAACCCGCGGTCAGCCGCTGACCGGCGGGTGACCTCACCGCTAGCCGCTAAGTTCCCACCATTGAATATAATGGACTGGGCTGTGCGATGCGCTGTCTGCTCAGACGCGCAGAGCCAATCAGGTGAGCGCAACGAAGTTGCGCTTCCTGATTGGCTATAGAGACCTTTCTGTGACAGCTGTCACTGACAGGTCTCTCTGCATTCGGGGATAGGGGTCTCATGTGTCAGCATGGGACCCCTTTCAGTCCGTTTGGTCGGGTATTTGCGTTTTGTTTTTTTCTACAAGTACGTGGATTTATCTCTGGACCATGGCTGAGGTGAGTATATTGATCTTTTATTTTCAGGTACCCCTGGATTCTACATGGAGAAGAGGACCGATGTCGGCGTGTGAACATAGGTAAGTGTGTGTGTGTCGACGTATGAAATAAAGTTTTACTTTCACGGTGTGTGTGTCCTGTTTTTATTTGGGTATTTTTTTTCCAGTAGTACTACAGGTACCAGCGGGCCCGCTTTTCTCCCGCATGCTGGTACTTGTGGTTCTCCAAGTACCAGCTTGCGGGGGAGGCTTGCTGGGACTTGTAGTACTGCTGGAAAAAACAATATTCTTTTCATGATCACAAAAGGCTATCAGCCCCCCCATCCGCAGCCCATTGGATGGGGGGGGACAGCCTCGGGCTTCACCCCTGGCCCTTGGGTGGCTGGGGGGGGGACCCCTTGATTGAAGGGGTCCCCACTCCCCCAGGGTACCCCGGCCAGGGGTGACTAGTTGGATATTTAATGCCACGGCCGCAGGGCACGGCATAAAAGTGACCCCTGGCTGTGGCATTATCTGTCCAGCTAGTGGAGCCCGATGCTGGTGTTAAAAATACGGGGGACCCCTACGTTTTTTGTCCCCCGTATTTTTGGCACCAGCACCAGGCGCAGAGCCCGGTGCTGGTTTTAAAAATACGGGGGATCCCCTGTCAATTTTTTCCCCGCATTTTTAGAACCAGGACCAGCTCGAAGAGCCCGAGGCTGGTTATGCTTTGGAGGGGGGACCCCACGCCATTTTTTTTTTAGGATTTTACCGTTCCAGCAATAAAAAAAATAAAAAATAAAATTTTAAAAAATATATAAATAATATTTGTGCCTCCAAAAAAAAAAAAAAGTACCTAATCCCTTCTAATATAAATAGATCTGCTATTCCCCCCCAAAAAAACACAAAAAAAAACATGTTTACAATTTTTTTATTTGTTTTCACCCTCCAAAGTGTGGCGGATTGAAAATGACGAATTTGCAGGCTAAAAGCACTGCTGTCGAATTTCCAAACTTGAATTGAATATGCTTTGGTCGAATTGCAGCACTTGTATCATTGCAGAAAAGTCGAATTTGCAAAAATTCGAATTTCAAAAAGTCGAATTTTGAAAGTCCGTTTTTTGGTCGGAAAGCACTGAATTGCATAGGCGAATTTTTTTTTTGGTCGAAAATGACCCGAAATTCGACAATTTCGGGAATTCGACCGCAATTGCATATACCCCATAGTCTTCAGCTCCAGCAGGCCCCCTCCCTTGGGATTTTTAACTACTTCCCTGCTGGTCACTACACATATACCAGTTTAACATACTTGGTAATTGGCAACAGGCAAGGGGGAAGGTAAGGGGTGTAGCCCAAAGGCATACTGTAGGAAGCTCTTTCAAAGAGAGTGAGGTCTGGGCCCTGGGGGGGTCACATCTTCCTAAACCTGGAGTTGTGTATTTGAAGATTTAGAGGTTTATGACATTAGCCAGGAAATAGGACTCCTGCATTCCCAAGGACATTTGGCCACCCTTCCCTGGTCTGTTACAAAGCACCCCCTTGTTGACATAACATATGAATTGGGCTTATCAGACCTCAATGTCCAGAGCTTGGCAAAATCTGCTTTTGATGTAGAAATGCAATCCCCTTTTACAATGGTCTTGTCAGGATCCCAGACCACAGATAATTAATATTTTGGACAATATACAATTCTCCCTCTTATCAGTATTTATAACCTCTGGTCTGGTCATTGCATATGTCATCTCAAACTTTATGGTCTGCAGATCTCCCCCAGCCTGGATGTATGGAGGTTAAACGCAGGACATTGCCTGTCAGCCATTTTGTCCCATCTAAGCTGAAAGAATACAAAAGTATATATATACAGTCACTTGAAAACATTACTGGTGATTATTCCTGCATGTAATCACCACACCTTAGATCACATATAATTTGTGATCCTCCTTTCTGTATTTAAACATGACATGTAATAAGATTATGGGCGGTATACATGAAGCATTGCATTTTACATGTGACGCATCCCACCACTCCTAGCAAGCACATGCAACAAGCGGCCAAACCTTTGGCCGCAAAAACAGCATTGATGGATCCCGCCTATGGTGGCTAATTCCGGGATTGACGGGATCCTGGCCTAAAATTGGTCAGGATTCAATCCCAGGATTGGAGCTTCCAATCCCGGGGATTTTGGGATTGGCCACCACCTTGCATTTTTCTATACCAGGCAGTGTTGAGCTTCCTTAGAAGGCTGAGACACTGCCCGGCTCCCCCTACCCCCGGCTGTGTGCACTGCGCAGCACAACATGAAGTCAGAGGTCAAGTAGCCTAGCCCGCCGCCCACCAGGCTGACCTCACCGCCACCCTGCACTGCCCCACTTCTTAATGTAGCACGTGAACCCACCCGCCCTCCCACTCAGAGTAGGGTGAGTTTGCTTGGCTGGGCAGGGCAGGTGGGTTCCAGTATGAATGGTTGACAATGTTAAGGTCGACACTCATTAGGTCAACCACTAATGGTCAACATTGACATGGTCGACATGGACAAATGGTCGACACGTGAAAAGGCCGACACGTGAAAAGGTCGACATGTATTTTTGGACTGTTTTTGGTGTCATTTTTTCCGTAACATGACCAGGAACCCCAGTTAGTGTACCTCGTCCCCTTGCTTGGCTCGCTTCGCTCGCCATGCTGCGGTCAAGGTGCCTCGCTCCTCTACCACTGCGCTCGGCACAGGTTACCGTTCCCAATCGTAGTCCACGTGGAGAACGGATACCAGGCAGGCAGGAGGTGGCCAGGGATTGGCCATCCTAATCCCGCCCTTTGTGAGAGAAAAATCATATCACTTGCTGTGTTTAATTTCACTGATCATCAGCTTCTCCTGGAATTTTTCCGCACCGCCACATGTGAATCACAGTGAGCTGCACATGGAACAGATACAATAGGGATCATGTTTCCTGGCCATGATCTCTGCTGGAGCGCTATAGGAGCATCCTAGGGACACTCCTAACAGGCACCCTGCAGTCTGTGCAGCCGATCAGAGCACAGGACGCCCAGGTCAGCGTTGCACTTTCTGGTGGTGCCGGCTTCGCCCCTCTGTGTAATGTAATGACATCATGCGTGCAATGTCATGGCGTGGCACACTCAGGGGGCGAGGGCGACATATGGTTAACATATGAAGGGAGCAGGTTGCAACAAATGACACTGTGAAAGGGGTGGGAGAAACTGAATGGGAGGAGCATGGAGGTAGAGCAAGTAGATCGTGGGTGGTAACTGTGGTAAGGCATACTAGACTTTCATTCCAAGATCCAGCTGCAAACTGGAGGTTCCAAAATTTGATATTAATGGGAGGTGACTAGCAGTGGGGATGCATGATGTAGACTGGAGGTACTATGTGTTATCATAGGATATGGGAGCACTATAGTGTGGCATGATGTAAACTGGGGGCACTGTGTTACTTAATGTGAACTAGTGTAGTATAATATGGACTGGGGGCACTACAGTGTGGCATAATGTGAACTGGGGGCACTGTGTTACAAAATGTGAACTAGTGTAGCATAATATGGACTGGGGGCACTACAGTGTGGCATAATGTGATCTTGGGTCACTGTGTTACTTAATGTGAACTAGTGTAGCATAATATGGACTGGGGGCACTACAGTGTGGCATAATGTGAACTGGGGTCACTGTTTTACTTAATGTGAACTAGTGTAGTATAATATGGACTGGGAGCACTACAGTGTGGCATAATGTGATCTTGGGTCACTGTGTTACTTAATGTGAACTAGTGTAGCATAATATGGACTGGGGGCACTACAGTGTGGCATAATGTGAACTGGGGTCACTGTTTTACTTAATGTGAACTAGTGTAGTATAATATGGACTGGGGGCACTACAGTGTGGCATAATGTGAACTGGGGTCACTGTTTTACTTAATGTGAACTAGTGTAGTATAATATGGACTGGGGGCACTACAGTGTGGCATAATATGAACTGGGGGCACTGTGTTACAAAATGTGAACTAGTGTAGCATAATATGGACTGGGGGCACTACAGTGTGGCATAATGTGATCTTGGGTCACTGTGTTACTTAATGTGAACTAGTGTAGCATAATATGGACTGGGGGCACTACAGTGTGGCATAATGTGAACTGGGGCACTGTTTTACTTAATGTGAACTAGTGTAGCATAATATGGACTGTGGGCACTACAGTGTGGCATAATGTGAACTGGGGGCACTGTGTTAAATAATGTGAACAAGTGTAGTATAATATGGACTGTGGGCACTACAGTGTGGTATAATGTGAACTGGGGGCACTGTGTTGCTTTATGTGAACTAGTGTAGCATAATATGGACTGGGGGCACTATCGTGTGGCATAATGTGAACTGGGGGCACTGTTTTACTTATTGTGAACTAGTGTAGCATAATATGGACTGGGGACACTACAGTGTGGTATAATGTGAACTGGGGGCACTGTGTTGCTTTATGTGAACTAGTGTAGCATAATATGGACTGGGGGCACTATCGTGTGGCATAATGTGAACTGGGGGCACTGTTTTACTTATTGTGAACTAGTGTAGCATAATATGGACTGGGGACACTACAGTGTGGCATAATGTGAACTGGGGCACTGTGTTGCTTAATGTGAACTAGTGTAGTATAATATGGACTGGGGGCACTACAGTGTGGCATAATGTGAACTGGGGGCACTGTGGTGTTTTATGTGAACTAGTGTAGTATAATATGGACTGGGGGCACTACAGTGTGGCATAATGTGAACTGGGGCACTACAGTGTGTTCAACACACTTGTGGTGCTGGGAATATTTACACAATATACTGTTTAATAACATCACCAGTATATCATTTGGACAATTTAGTTGGTAATGGCTCCCAGAAGGTAGTTGCTCTGGGGCTTCCACAAGCCTTAATCCGGTTTAATGTACATTTAAGGTAGCTTGTATTGGGCATCAGAATGGTGACATCTCAGCTGCAGACTCAGGCAGAGGAATGGCTGTGAATAATCCTATAGCAAAGTATACATTCTGATAATAAAATACATAGATTAAGTTATGTGAATAAATAAAATAGGGGCTTGTGCAGACCAGTTAGCATAATGTATGCATGAAAATTGGTCTGCAAATGCAGAGAATTGCCAATGCACCTGCATCTCCTCTCAAAGCAACCCAGAGGCAGCTGATGGGGGTGGGGTGGACTATTTGCATAATTAGCCCCCCACCCTCGCAGATAAATGGTAATAGCAAATCAGAGAAGAGGAGGTTGTGCCAAAATGACACAATTATCATAGAATTTGCATTTTTCTTCCATCCTGCTCACTTCACTAGGAAATGGGTGGTATGCAGGAGATTAACCTACTCTTCAGGGAGCCCTGGTAACTCCCCAAAAATTCATGAGTCTCCAGGAGATAGAAACATAGAAACATAGAATTTGACGGCAGATAAGAACCACTTGGCCCATCTAGTCTGCCCCTTTTTTATTTTATCCTTTAGGCAATCTCAACCCTTTTTTAACCTTAAATAGAAACATAGAATTTGACGGCAGATAAGAACCACTTGGCCCATCTAAAATTTCGGGAGAGTTGTATGATCGTATTATAGGAGCTGCTTCACATTATGACACAATTGCGGCTTTTTCCGTGAATGTATTTTATGTCAGTGATTTGTGGCGCAATTGTGGTCACTTCTCCACCAGCCTCAACCATCTAGGATAGTAAGAAAGATACTAGCCCTGTGATACATTAATAACTGGCCCCGAGGCTGACAATAAATGCTGGATATTGCAAAAGATTTCCTCTTCCAAACCTAAAACCTAATCACAGTCTTCTGGTTTTACTCACAGACACTCAGTAATGGAGACCTGCAGATATTAGCCAGACATGTACGTGCATAGATAAAGACTCCATTTCTCTTAGAAATCACACGCAGCAGTGTTTTTAGCCTCATACTCAATAATAATGATGTAGCTAAGCTATTCATCACCATAATCACTGCGGACTAGCACCAGGCTATACTCGGCGCAAATGACACGCCTGGGAGCAGATATATTTACATCTACATCCAACTTTGCAAAGCCCACATTTGCATCAGTATCCCCCCACTGAACTTTGCCTACTTGAGGATGCTCCATTACATCACTTATAACCAACGCGTTTCACCAGCTAATACCTTTGTCAAGGAGAAGAAGTCCTTGACCAAGGTACTAACTGCTGAAACGTGATGGATATACATTGCAGGAACACATCACCGTTATCCATTTAGTCTTTGGTTGTAGAGGTGGGCACTGCTCCACCCACCACCGTATCATAAGGAACCGCCTGAGCCACCGCCGAATAAGGGACTGTATCCAGGTGTGTTACCCGGTGGCAAGAACCTCCAGCACTATGGAATCCTGCAGTAGTGACACATCCCCCAGGAACATTGGAGGAACATCTCATCGGTAAGATCATCAGGATTTGACTCGTACTGGTCCTTGTACCAACAACTGCACCTCTTCACCTTAGTGAGCCCAGAGGGACTACAGTACTAGTCAGATTGCGCTGGGCATTGAGGAGGACTAACTGCTTGAAGAGGTTCCTTCAAATGACCACCTGAACTCACTGCAAGCCCAATATTACTGCAGATTCTAGTGGGTAGTACAGCAGTCCCCTACTGCTATACTGATAAAGCATGCTGTCTGGAGGGGTGGTCTTCAGGTTGCCGACTGTCGGGATCCCGGCGCACAGTATACCGGCGCCGGAATCCCGACAGTCGGCAACCTGAAGACCACCCCTCCAGGGTGTGATATGGTATGCCGACGGCCAGGCTCCCGGCGACCAGCATACCGGTGCCGGAAGCCCGACCGCCAGCATACCGACAGCATAGCGAGTGCAAATGAGCACCACGCTATTTATTCTCCCTCTAGGGGGGTCGTGGACCCCCACGAGGGAGAAAAACTGTTGGTATGCCGGCTGTCGGGATTCCGGCACCGGTATACTGTGCGCCGGGATCCCGACAGTCGGCAACCTAAAGACCACCCTTTGCGCTCGCCACGCTGTCGGTATGCCGGCGTTCGGGCTTCCGGCACTGGCATGCTGGTCTCCGGGAGCCCGGCCGCCGGCATATCATACCACACCCGTCTGGAGGGATATGCACCAAGCACAGTAGATGCTACTAACAAGTTACACGTTCACCCCCCTAACTTCTCCATCTGCATCGAAGTACCATACTATGTTATAAATTTGCCTAATGTCTTTTCCAAACAGGTGTCTATGTTGATAAATATTTAGCAGAGAGCTGACTACACCGCTGGAAGCCATTACATCGGCCATCCCAGCACACATGGGACATTTCTAGCCTGATGTGTTTATACTGTTCTCTTCCAATAACTAACAGATTACGCGGCTATCACTGGTTGCAAGGGGTGATGGATATCTCAGGCAGATAGAGATTTGGCTTCCGAACACATGAACTTTGTCGTTATTTAATATTTATCACTCGTAAAGCACAACTGGTGCATTTACCAAACTGACATGGACCAGAGAACGAAAGGCTAATGTTTATAAAACACATTAATGGGAGACATCGGTCCTATATTTACAGAGCAAACAGAATGATTACGTCATGCAACATCTCAAATAAGAGAATATAAATCATTTAGCATGTGAGCATGAATCCCCAGATGTCTATTTATTAATAACAGGCGCTAATTGCAAATCTATGGGCCCGATTCAGGTTGGATCGCAATAGGCGATCTAACAGCAAAAATTACTAAAAGGATGCATCCTGCACATGCGCCTGCATTTTCTGCGAGTGCCCGCAGAAAATGCGAACACCTCTACTTGTCAATCAGGCAGAGGCGTTCGCGGGGCGGGTGGCAATGGTCAATTTCCTAGGCGGAGACGGAGCCCTGGGGGACGGAGGAGGCAAAACAGGGGCAGTGTCATCCAAATGGGGGAAGGGGCGTGGACGTGATTGCGGCAGCTGTGTGATGTCAAGGGGGGGGGGGGGTCAGTCAGCATGCTGGGCGGCCTTGCCCTGCGATGGGCGGCCCCCAGTATGCGATCACAAGGATTGCAAATTCTGCTACATAGCAGAATTTGCAATCCTTACTGAATCAGGCCCTATATTTGCACTTTTTGCAGCAACACAGGATTTGCTGCTCTATGATTTACCAATCCGCTAAGGTTTCTCTACTTCCCCAGCAGCCTGGTGCCTGTGCACAATGTTTTCACCCAGCGGGGATGATACAAAATCTTTTCCAAGATGGCGTCACCCAGCAGTGACTGAAAATCTAAAATTTGTCCTAATAGAGGAGTGAAGACTTCACTCTGATCACAGGGACGGGCTCCCCTGCAGCCGTGTATTATACATCCAAAAAAAAACTTTCTTATTGCTGAGAATAGCGGTTATAAGAAATGACTATCAGATCTCAAACTTGATAAATTGATAGAGGATACGCCCTAAAGAGTAACAGAATCATGATAAGTAATAGCACATCCCAAACAGAAGAACACAGGGGGTCATTCCGAGTTGATCGTAGCTGTGCAAAATTTAGCACAGCTATGATTAGGCTCTCAGACATGCGGGTAGACGCCCAGCACAGGGCTAGTCCGTCTCGCATGTCAGTGCCGCCGCCCCCCCCCCCCCCCCCCCCTCTCCCCCAGGAGATGTGCAAAAGCATCGCACAGCGGCGATGCTTTTGAGGAGTAACTCACAACCAGCGCAGCTCGGGGGTCATTCTGAGTTGATCGCAAGCTGCCGTTGCACGCTGCGTAGCGATCAGTGAAAAAAAATGGCTAATCTGCGCGTGTGTATGCACTGCAATGCGGTTTAGGCTGCTGGGAGAGGGTTAGACTGCAGGAAGGGGGGGAGGGTTGGTTTAGGCACCACCAGTGAGGGTTAGGGTTAGTTTTAGGCTGTGGTAAAGGAGGGTTACGGTCAGGGGGGTAAGGCTAGCGTACATACCAGACCCTTGTCGGGATTCTAGCCATCAGACCTCCAACATTTCAGCCCCAACCCATTTAAACATGTTACAGTTGATCGCAGTATTGATTGCGGCGTATAAGGAAACTGCTATAGTCTACGCCCTGATGCTGCGCACCTCAAAATCACTCACCACCCTCAATGTGGACACACGTGAAAATGTCACCGTTTATTTTTTTGATTATTCCTTTTCGTTATATGAGAGAGATTTGTGTTGGTTACACAGATACTTCCCACTGGTTCCATGTCGTGAGGGAGATATCAGGAAGAGAAGTGATAAGTTCTCTCCTCATAACACCATTCAATGTATCTGAAATATATCTGTTCAGTTAATAACAATTTATAGACTTAGGGGACATTTACTAAGCAGTGATAAGAGGGGAGAAGTGAGCCAGTGGAGAAGTACCCATGGCAACCAATCAGCACTGAAGTAACATCTAGAATTTGCATACTATAAAATGATACAGAGCTGCTGATTGGTTGATGGGGAAACTTCTCCACTGGCTCACTTCTCCGCTCTTATCACTGCTTAGTAAATGTCTCTCTCAGAAACATGATCCAAAGCTATGCGGACAGTATTTGTCGGGGGAGTATAACGCACAGAAAGGCCTATTAAACTACATTGCAGCTATCTGACATTAGAGAGAAGTGATACGAGAATTACTGCACCATGGTAGAAAGGCGCAATGCTGAGGATCAGGAATGCTGGACTGCGATAGCTTCCGACAGTCCGGATGGATTGAAGTAAGTGCAGGAATTAAGTATATAATAGAATTAATGGCTCATTACGGATGTTCGGGTCTCACAACGCAGCACAAATGTATCTTGTGTTTGTAAATTGGAAGTTTTGCAGCACCCATTAGGTGTCTCGCCAGTCTATCCAAGACCCAAGAGATCATTGAGATTAACGGGAATTGCACCTGATATACTTAATTATCCCAATTATGAGAGTCTTCACTTCCTAATAACGGAGAAAGTGTCAGAGCTCGGTTGCTAATGCACAGCAGTATGACCGGGGGATGAGAGGCAGATGGTGCAATTCCTGGCCTAGTAACATAAAACATTACTCATAAACGTGTCACCAGGCACTCAGCGGTGTTTAGGAGAAGAGATGCCACATAGTCATTTCTATCATCAATCATCTTTAGAGTCCATTAATGAGCCCTCATAGTGAAAGGATTTCTAATGATTAACACTTTCCAGATTGGTATCTTATTAATTGCATTGTGCAGTTATCTGGATACGACCGTGTTCTTCAGGTCAGCTGGTCACCCTCCTTGGCAGAGGGAGAATTTCTGGGGCAGAACCAATACTCACTGTAATGTAATTGCCTAGAAACCCTCCTTCCCCCAGCGTATCCGGTTGACAGATCTACAGATGCGTCCGCATACATCCAGCCTCAATACGCAATGCAGCGGGATGTGCCTGGCGTGAGTGAGGCGCCAGCTCCCGTGCAACTCTGCTAACGTCAGGCGTCTTTTTTGTCGAAATACATCTTATTCGCAACGCAATGCGGCTAGGACACACGAAGAGACTGCGCTGAGTAATGTGATAGATGACACTTGTATATTGTGTTTGACTGAGGCTGTATACGGAGCAGAACTTGTATTGGAGAAAAGCTGCAGCTGCTACATTGTAGCACTTTGTATACAGAGACTCAGGGGGTCATTCCAAGTTGTTCGCTCGTTGACGATTTTTGCTATGCTGCGATTTGTTGCTAATTGCGCATGCGCAAGGCACGCAGAGCGCATGCGCTTAGTTATTTAACTAAAAACTTAGCAATTTTGCTGTTGTCTGTGCAGCGCTTTCAGTCGCACTGCTGATCGGTGAGTGATTGGCAGGAAAGGGGCGTTTCTGGGTGGTAACTGAGTGTTTTCCGGGAGTGTGCTAAAAAACGCAGGCGTGTCAGGTGAAAAACGCGGGAGTGTTTGGAGAAACGGGGGAGTGGCTGACCGAACGCAGGGCGTGTTTGTGACATCAAACCAGGAACGAAACGGCCTGAGCTGATCGCAGTGTAGGAGTAAGTCTCGAGCTACTCAGAAACTGCTAAGAAATTTCTATTCGCAATTCTGCTAATCTTTCGTTCGCAATTCTGCTAAGATACACTCCCAGAGGGCGGCGGCCTAGCGTGTGCAATGCTGCTAAAATCTGCTAGCGAGCGAACAACTCGGAATGAGGGCCACAGTCACACACAGATACACACATGTCATATATCACATTCATCAGCACAGTCTCCTCGTGTGCCCTAGTCACATGACAGTGATCGACACGTATATGGTCAACACATGTTTTGTCATCTTTTCATCCTTCCCATCCACGTAGACTACGATTGGGAATAGTAACCTGTGCTGAGCGCAGCGGTAGCAGAGCGAGGAACGTTGCCTGAAGCGCGGAGAGCGGAGCGAGTCGTGGAAGGGGAAGCGGTACACCAATTGGTGTCACATGTGGCACCAAAAAAACACTAAAAAAAGATGTCAAGCTTGTTTTGTGTCGACCATTGACATGTTGACCTTTTGTACCTGTCAACCTTTTCTACTGTCTACCTTTTCCATGTTGACCTTTTGGTTGTCGACCAAATGGGGATCATCTATTGACTGTCTATGAGGTTCCTGTACATTTAATGAACAATAATAGTAGTATATACTGTACAATAATAGTAGTATATACTGTACAATAATACAATAATAGTAGTATATACTGTACAGTAATGCAATAATAGTAGTATATACTGTACAGTAATACAATAATAGTAGTACAGGTTGAGTATCCCATATCCAAATATTCCGAAATACGGAATATTCCGAAATACGGACTTTTTTGAGTGAAAGTGAGATAGTGAAACCTTTGTTTTCTGATGGCTCAATGTACACAAACTTTGTTTAATACACAAAGTTATTAAAAATATTGTATTAAATGACCTTCAGGTTGTGTGTATAAGGTGTATATGGAACATAAATGAGTTGTGTGAATGTACACACACTCTGTTCAATGCACAAAGTTATAAAAAATATTGGCTAAAATTACTATCAGGCTGTGTGTATACGGTGTATATGTAACATAAATGCATTCTGTGCTTAGATTTAGGTCCCATCGCCATGATATCTCATTATGGTATGCAATTATTCCAAAATACGGAAAAATCCCATATCCAAAATACCTCTGGTCCCAAGCATTTTGGATAAGGGAGACTCAACCTGTATATACTGTACAGTAATACAAAAATAGTACTATATACTGTAGAGTAATACAATAGCAGTATGTACTGTACAATAATAGTAGTATATACTGTACAATAATACAATAATAGTAGTATATACTGTACAGTAATACAATAGTAGTATATACTGTACAATAATACAATAATAGTAGTATATACTGTACAGTAATACAATAATAGTAGTATATACTGTAGAGTAATACAATAGCAGTATGTACTGTACAATAATAGTAGTATATACTGTACAATAATACAATAATAGTAGTATATACTGTACAGTAATACAATAGTAGTATATACTGTACAATAATACAATAATAGTAGTATATACTGTACAGTAATACAATAGCAGTATGTACTGTACAATAATACAATAATAGTAGTATATAAATACAATAATAGCAGAATATACTGTACAGTAATACAATAATAGCAGTATGTACTGTACAATAATAGTAGTATATACTGTACAATAATACAATAATAGCAGTATATAGTGTACAGTAATACAATAGTAGTATATAGTGTACAGTAATACAATAATAGTAGTATATACTGTACAATAATAGTAGTATATACTGTACAGTAATACAATAATAGTAGTATATAGTGTACAGTAATACAATAGTGGTGGTATATACTGTACAGTAATGCAATAATAGTAGTATATACTGTACAATAATAGTAATATATACAGTAATACAATAATAGCAGTAGATATTGTACAGTATATACTGCTATTGTATTACTGTACACTAATACAATAATAGTAGTATATACTGTACAGTAATACAATAATGGTAGTATATACTGTACAGTAATACAAAAATAGCAGTATGTACTGTACAATAATACAATAGTAGTATATACTGTACAATAATACAATAATAGTAGTATATACTGTACAGTAATACAATAATAGCAGTATGTACTGTACAATAATAGTAATATATACTGTACAATAATACAATAATAGTAGTATATACTGTACAATAATACAATAATAGTAGTATATACTGTACAGTAATACAATAGCAGTATGTACTGTACAATAATACAATAATAGTAGTATATAAATACAATAGCAGAATATACTGTACAGTAATACAACAATAGTAGTATATACTGTACAATAATAGCAGTATATAGTGTACAGTAATACAATAGTAGTATATAGTATACAGTAATACAATAATAGTAGTATATACTGTACAATAATACAATAATAGTAGTATATACTGTACAGTAATACAATAATAGTATAAATATTCCATACACTGCACTTTGTATGAGCCAGCCTATAGCGCATTGTACCTTCTTCATGGGCTGACCACACTCACTCCAATACCAAGCACTGGAAACAGCCCACTAGAAACTCTGCATTTGCCCCTGTTGTAAATGGACCTCAGTGTATCTCTGGAGTTTAGGTTTCCTGCACAACTAGCACAGCAGTTCCAGAGGTGCACACCTTGCACAGCAGTTCCAGAGGTGCACACCTTGCACAGCAGTTCCAGAGGTGCACAGCAGTTCCAGAGGTGCACACCTTGCACAGCAGTTCCAGAGGTGCACACCTAGCACAACAGTTCCAGAGGTGCACACCTAGCACAGCAGTTCCAGAGGTGCACACCTTGCACAGCAGTTCCAGAGGTGCACACCTTGCACAGCAGTTCCAGAGGTGCACAGCAGTTCCAGAGGTGCACAGCAGTTCCAGAGGTGCACAGCAGTTCCAGAGGTGCACACCTAGCACAGCAGTTCCAGAGGTGCACACCTTGCACAGCAGTTCCAGAGGTGCACACCTAGCACAGCAGTTCCAGAGGTGCACACCTAGCACAGCAGTTCCAGAGGTGCACACCTAGCACAGCAGTTCCAGAGGTGCACACCTAGCACAGCAGTTCCAGAGGTGCACACCTTGCACAGCAGTTCCAGAGGTGCACACCTTGCACAGCAGTTCCAGAGGTGCACACCTAGCACAGCAGTTCCAGAGGTGCACAGCAGTTCCAGAGGTGCACACCTTGCACAGCAGTTCCAGAGCTGCACACCTAGCACAGCAGTTCCAGAGGTGCACACCTAGCACAGCAGTTCCAGAGGTGCACACCTTGCACAGCAGTTCCAGAGGTGCACACCTAGCACAGCAGTTCCAGAGGTGCACACATAGCACAGCAGTTCCAGAGGTGCACACCTAGCACAGCAGTTCCAGAGGTGCACACCTAGCACAGCAGTTCCAGAGGTGCACACCTAGCACAGCAGTTCCAGAGATGCAGACCTAGCACAGCAGTTCCAGAGGTGCACACCTAGCACAGCAGATCCAGAGGTGCACATCTAGCACAGCAGATCCAGAGGTGCACACTCAGCACACGCCGTATACCGGGCGGCGATATCACAGAACGCACAACTATATAAGGTTACTCTGCTACATGAGGATACTAGATACTGTAACATGACTGCTCACTCAGTGCATTAGGGATCTATTTACTAAGCCTTGGGGAGAGATAAAGTGGAGAGAGATAAAGTACCAGCCAATCAGCTTCTAACTGCTATGTTACAGGCTGTGGGCCAGATGTACTAAAGTCTTGAAAAGTGATAAATTCGCCAGTGATAAAGTACCAGCCAATCAGCTGCCAACGGGATACGGTCATTAGGTCGACACCACTCAGGTCAACAGTCATTAGGTCGACCACTATTGGTCGACATGCATTTTGCCGACATGGTCTTTAGGTCGACGTGTACTAGGTCGACAGTTCAAAATGTCGACATAGGATTTAAAAAAAAAAAATTCTCCAGTTTTTGGACTTTTTCATACTTTATGATCCACGTGGACTACGATTGGGAACGGTAACCTGTGCCAAGTGCCGCGGCAGCAGAGCGTGGCACCTTGCCCAAAGCATGGTGAACGAAGCAAGCCATGCGAGGGGACACGGTGCACTAATTGGGGTTCCCGTCTCTTTACGAAGAAAAGACATAAAAATAAGCACACAAAAAATCATGTCGACCTTTTGCCCTGTCGACCTAGTACATGTCGACCTAATGACCCTGTCGACCCAATGACCCATACCCCTCCCAACTGCCTTGTCACAGGCTGTGTTTGAAAAATGACAGTTAGGAGCTGATTGGCTGCTACTTTTTGAAAAATGACAGTTAGGAGCTGATTGGCTGGTACTTTATCTCCATCCAAAGCTTAGTAAATAGACGCCTTTTATCTATAGTCAAGTAATACATACAGAGTATTAACGCAGTGGTGCTAGAGAACCAAGAGACTTCTAATAACTGCACAGTAATACTATCGTACATCTAAGAAATAGAGACGGAAACAAGAGTATAAAAATAAATCACCGACACGTAGAGGAACTTACCACAAAGCAGAGAGGAACAGGTAAATGTCGCCTCTCCAACTTCCTCCTGTTGCGCTCTGTCTGTGAGCGATCCCGTGCACTTGTCAGGAATGTGGAGAAGCCCTGGGGTAGTGATCTCAGCTACAAGCCCTGAGCTGTAATCCCTCAGCAGAGGTGGAAGCATTTCGGAGCCACGTGAGCATTTGCCCACATATGTTTCACATTACAGCTTGCGGTGTTACACGTTACACAGGGCTACTGTGTCATATTAACCTTCCCCCGCTGGGATTTTTGACTGTTGCAACAGTATCAAAATACATAATAAAAGCAATATATTCAGTTCCTGACTACAAGTACGCTCAGGAAATGGTCGCTGCAATCTGTTACATGTTCTCTCCTCATAACACCATTCAATGTATCTGAAATATATCTGTTCAGTTAATAACAATTTATAGACTTAGGGGGACATTTACTAAGCAGTGATAAGAGCGGAGAAGTGAGCCAGTGGAGAAGTTGCCCATGGCAACCAATCAGCAATGAAGTAACATCTATAATTTGCATACTACAAAATAATTTTTTTTTATAGTGGATACTCGATACCAAGAAATTATTAACTAATATAAGGCTTACCGGTTTACTGCACTGAGAAAATTAACAGTATTTGCACTGTAACATTTACAAGATTATTATTATTTTTTGTTTATATTATGGATATTTATATCCTAGATCCTGAATAAATACTATGATTATTTCGCTACTACCTCTTTATAGGAACCAATGACATGCAATCTATGGGGAGACTGCATTTACTATGAAGTTTGAACACACACTAAACCATCATTGTTACTTATTTACTCTACGCCAGTAGCATTTATTACAAGAGACTGAAGTATTGTTGGTAAATCTATCTACAGTGTTTCTGTTTCCTGTGTTAGCTGACTATACCAGCCCACTATTTGTCTCCTTCTGTTAGGGGACTGTTAAGGCTAACTGCTGCAGGAACTAGTGTCAGTATTTATCATATTGGCCCTGACTGCGTCAGGCATATCTCCCCATGGCGTGTTCATACCACACGCAAACCTAGGTGTGTTTTTTTTGTCATTTTTTTGTTGTTTTCTATTGTTTTGTCATTTTTGTATTTATGTGTGTATGTTTTTGTCCCAGTCCTGGTTGGTGGCAACCGCTTTTAATGGTAATTAATAAAAGTTAGATTTTATGCAATATTTTTCAATGAGTGCCCCCCAAAAAACGAGAGTCTTTTCCTCTTCTTTTTTGGTATACTACAAAATGATACAGAGCTGCTGATTGGTTGATGAGGCCACTTCTCCACTGGCTCACTTCTCCGCTCTTATCACTGCTTAGTAAATGTCCCCCTAAGGGCCGTATTTAATTACAGTCGTAAACTGCCGTCTTGTTGGAAAGACGGCAGTTTCCAACTGGAATAGGTTGGAAGAGGTTCCGACCTATTCACTCCGGCCTCATTTTTCCCCCGACTTGTCAGAATGCTGTCGGAAAGCACGTGGATCTGTGAAATAGCCGCCGATCCGTGTGCTTCTGTCGGAAACGGGGCCGAATCCGACAGGTTTTGGCCCCGTCTCCTCCTCTCAGCTCCCTCATCTCAATCTGACTTTTTTTAAAGTCGGATTGAGATGATCAGGAAACGGCCAAATCCTGTTGGATTTGGCCGATCATTGAAGAGGTCCTGTCGGATCCATTCCGACAAATTCATGTTGGTATGGATCCGACTTTAATTGAATATACCCCTAAAAGAGTCAGGAATAATATAGAACATGGAATGTAGTATACTGTATAGGCAGGTATGTGCTACTGTGCTGCCTTCCTTCATGGTATCCGTTCACATGGTCGACCATGTTATGGTCGACAGTCATTAGGTCGACCACTATTGGTCGACATTGACATGGTCGACATGGACACATGGTCGACACATGAAAATGGTAGACACATGAAAAGGTCGACATGAGTTTTTTAACTTTTTTTTCTTTTGGGGAACTTTTCCATACTTTACGATCCACATGGACTACGATTGGAACGGTAAAGTGTGCCGAGCTAAGCGGTAGCGGAGCGAAGACACCATGCCCAAAGCATGGCGAGCGAAGCGAGCCATGCGAGGGGACGCGGTGCACTAATTGGGGTTCCCAGTCACTTTACGCAAAAAACGACACCAAAAAAGTAAAAAAACTCATGTCGACCTTTTCATATGTCGACCTTTCATGTGTTGACTATTTCATGTGTCGACCATGTGTCCATGTCGACCATGTCAATGTCGACCAATAGTGGTCGACCTAATGACTGTCGACCATAACATGGCCGACCATTCATACCGGAACCCTATTTACTAAGCCTTGGATGGAAATAAAGCACCAGCCAATCAGCTCCTAACTGCCATGTCACAGACTGTGTTTGAAAAATGACAGTTAGGAGATGATTGGCTTGTACTTTATCTCCGTCCACTTTATCTCCACCCAAAGCTTAGTAAATAGACCCCCATAGTATTTTACCAAATAAACAAAACAAATGCAAAAAAACAGACGCAGCTCAGTACGGTTAATGTCATATACAAAAGTTTCTAATAAGAATTGTTGCAGGAGAGTCACGTTCATTCTTTGAAAGCTTCCAACTAGTTGCTGAGATGCTGGTGATGGATGAGGGGTGGAGAAGTGGCCCATACTGTATCTACCAATCAGCTTTGAGGTTGCATTTAGGAAGCACATTCTATAAAATGATGCAAGTTGTTACCGGGTCTCCCCATCTGGGAATGTGGGGCTGTGTGGTAAATGACAGGGGTGCAATGTGGCTGGTAGGGGTGGTCTTCAGTTTGCCGGCGGCCGGGCTCCCGACGACCAGCATTCCGGCGCTGGAATCCCGACTGCCGGCATACCGACAGCTTTTCTCCCTCTTGGGGGTCCACGACCCCCCCTGGAGTGAGAATAGATAGCGTGTCGCGCATAGCGCGCCACTGTGCCTGCAAGGGGCTCATTTGCGCTTGCCTAGCTGTCGGTATGCCGGCGGTCGGGATTCCGGCGCCGGTATGCTGGCCGCCGGGAGCCAGACCGCCGGCATAACATACTACACCCCTGATGCGCTGGGGGCTCTGACAAGGATCGCTGCAGGAGGGACTTTTCATGACCCATACTCCAGCAGCCAAGATGTTAATACATCCCGACGGCATTGCATCCTGCTACACCTCGGTAAAGGGGCGAAGCAGGAATAGTTACAGCGGCACAATCCATGGCGCTATAGTAGATCTACTCCATAGTGAATTATGGAGAAAGAACCTAGAATAAGCATACAGTATAACATTAACTTGCTGCCTCTATCGGCTGATTCAGATTACTGTAATCTGACATGAAACAGATCGTTCCAATCTAGTTCTGATATGACATTCCTAAAAAAAATACCCCTATATTTGTATACATTTTCTATGTCTAGCAAGGAATATGGGCCCTCATTCCGAGTTGTTCGCTCGCTAGCTGCTTTTAGCAGCATTGCACACGCTAAGCCGCCGCCTACTGGGAGTGAATCTTAGTTTTGCAGAATTGCGAATAGAAATTTCTTTGCAGTTTCTGAGTAGCTCCAGACCTACTCACAAATAGCGATCAGTTCAGTCCGTTTCGTTCCTGGTTTGACGTCACAAACACACCCAGCGTTCGCCCAGACACTCCCCCGTTTCTTCAGACACTCCCGTGTTTTTCCGCACACTCCCATAAAACGGCCAGTTTCCGCCCAGAAACACCCACTTCCTGTCAATCACACTACGATCACCAGAACGAAGAAAAACTTTGTTACGCCGTGAGTAAAATACCAAACTTTTGAGCTAATTTACTTGGCGCAGCCGCACTGCGAACATTGCGCATACGCAGTTTGCGACTGATCGCTCCGTATCGGGGAAAAAACGAGCGAACAACTCGGAATCACCCCCATAATTGTTATTGGATACATGTTTAGGTGCTGCTATATATGATAGCAATATAATACATATAGAAATCATCATATATTTGTGCTGGTAACATTCCGAAATCAGTATCCATGATTTATTTATCCAGTACCAACACAAATGATTCCTTGGGTGTCTTTTTTGAGAAGTTTGTGCATTTTCAGAAAAATACTACCAGTCTTTTGCTCATTCTAACTCGCCGATTAATTACGCTATGGAGGCCAAAAAATTGTCAGCCTATTGAAATTTCAAGAAAGTGAACTGAAAGCAAATTGTCATTTTTAGATTCTTTTTTTAAACCCACCAAAAATACGCGCTTGTGGTTCTTGCGTCGCCATTAATTCATTGTTCCAAAATGGCAACCAGCAGTATTCTTTCTGTAGTTTGACACAATAAAATCTAATTTGATATTATAAATAAAAATCAAAAACATTTTTTGATCATTTTTGCGGTCTTGATTTAAACGCTAACCATGTGCAGGAATAATGTTGCAGCGTAGACGGACCTATCCATTTTTAAGCTACAGTAGGAAATATGCTGCCATGTAACAACACAATTTAAAAGAGGGGACCCCCTCTTTCGAAATTGGGTGCTTCTTAACTATTGGATGCCAGGTTGAGGGAAATCTTCCTCCCGGTAGTCGTGATCCCGGCGGTAGAATCCCAACGCCAGAATCCCGACACCCAAGGGAATCCCGGCAGTCGGAATCCTGACCGGGGGCCCGAATCCCTACTCGTGGGGGTGATCCACGCCACCCTCCGAGGGGGAATAAATTAGTGTGGTGGCCAAAGCTCGCCACCAGGCCCGAAGCGTGGCGAGCGCAACGAGCCCACGAGGGGAGGTGTTACGATCGCCGTCAGGATCTCGCATGTCGGGATCCCATACTGAATCCACCACTACACATCACAAGGAGTACCCCGCTGCTCCTCAATGCACTCTAGGAAATCACATTTTATCTATTTCGGTTCATTGCAATTGAACACAGCAACTTAAGCTAGTGATAATAGTTAAGGGGCAGCATAGTTGGCGTAGTGGTTAGCATGCTGCCTCACAGTCCTGAGGTCCTGAGATCAATTCCTGATCATGCACTATCTGTGCAGAGTTTGTATGTCCACCCCATCCGTGTATGTGTGGCTTTCCCCCGGGTACTCCGGTTTCCTCCCACACTCCAAGAACATGGCAGGTTAGTTGGCTGTTGACAAGAAATGACCTCCAATGCGTACAGTATGTGTCCATGAGGTGGGGACAGGCTTGGACTGGCCCACAGGGGTACAGGGTAAACGACCGGTGGGCCCCACTGCCTGGGGCCCTCCTCCTGCTCTAAGGATCAGGTTCTAGACTGTGCACTTGTATTATACATTATACACATGTTACCTTATACTGGACTATGGTGTATTTTCTACAGTGCGTTGCTGTTATTACTCTGTTATTAATCCGGTACATTATCATGCATGCAGCATCTGAATTTACTGTATATATTTATGAAGGGGCCTAGATGTTGCACTCTCTAATGGTCAAACCAATGAGGTGGCAGTCCACACCCCCTCTGCGGACTGGCCACACCCCTAACATGGGCCCCTACCACTGCATTCCCCCGGTGGGCCCTACGTGCCCCAGTCCGACACTGGGTGGGGAGCACAAAGTGTAAGCTCCACTGGGACAGAGACTGATGCAAAGGACTAAACACTATCTGTAAAGCGCTATCTCTGCAAAGTGCTGTGTAATATGTGAGCGCTATATAAATAACTGTTAATAAATAAACATTTTAATTAACCATGAGTGTTAAGTAGTGATGAGCGGGTTCGGTTTCTCGGAAACCGAACCCCCCCCCCCCCCCCCCGAACTTCACCCTTAAGATGAGTGGAAAAGGAGAGGAGCTATTTCCAGTATAAAAGGTGGATGAAGATGAAACAATAGTCTGTTAGTCAGGTGCACTATTGCTGATGTTAATATCTACAGTTGCAATGCATGTGTTTCATAATTACATAATATACATTCATCTGGTTACTTTATACACATATACAATAATACATACGGCATATTAAAGTGACCTTTCAAGCAGTCTTCAAACTTTTTTTTTACCATTTCCAAATTTGCTGTGAAAGGTCACCAGCTCTCTAATCGTCTCTCTACAATGTCCTGAGAGATTACAGCCAGTCCTGTATCTGTGATGCCTTATATGGTCCCTCGCCATGTAACACGTAAACTTTCCCGAGAATTACTAATAAAAAAAGCTATAAAAGTTGGGACTGCTCCAGACCAGGAGAAGCATTTGTGAAAGCTCCAGATGAGGACACAGCAGACAATTCCCTAGCCGGCTCCATCCCATCACATGCAGAAAACACTCAGCTGCCTTTTCAGGTTTCCCTTCGAAATAAAACTTTTGTTTGATTTTTTTCTTCTTCTAAAAACTAAAAAAAATTAAAAAAAATATACAACAGTAAGAAAACAAACGCTGCATGTAATAAACCTCCAGACTGTACCTTTACGTTCTAGAGACCTCCAGAGCTTTCTCCTGGAAGGAAGGAAAAGGTTTCCACTTGCTGTAGTGGAGATCTGCAGTGTTTGTGTAGTGGAGCTCTGTGTAGGATATAATGGTGTGTTATAATCATCACACACCCCTGACTTACAGGAGAGGAGGGATCACAGCACCCACCCACTATTACACATTCCTGACAGGAGAACTTTCTCCATCTCAACTTTTTTTATTCTTTGAAATCAGCGGAATAGTAACATATACATGTATTATATAATTTTATAGATAGATAGATAGATAGATAGATAGATAGATAGATAGATAGATAGATAGATAAATATACTCTTTATTTAGTATTCCTGGCAATTTACAGAAAAAGGACAAATTGCTGCCATTTCAGTTACAGGCAAAAAGCCACATTATATACAGTCCAGGGGCAAACACAGGATTTACTAAGGGAGGTTTCCAGATACAGCATGTGATATATATATATATATATATATATATATATATATATATTTTTTTTTTTTTTTTTTTTTTTTTCTGCATTACATTGAATCGTCCCTGTTATTGATGGGGATGGTGAGCTGATCTAATTGTGTCATTGAAGTCCTGTGAGTGCCGTTGCTGCCCCTCTCCTGACTATATATATATATACACATATTGTGCCACATATATATATATATATACAGTTGTGCTCATAAGTTTACATACCCTAGCAGAATTTGTGATTTTCTGGCCATTTGTCAGAGAATATGAATGATAACTCACAAACTTTTCTTTCACTCATGGTTAGTGGTTGGGTGAAGCCATTTATTGTCAAACAACTGTGTTTACTCTTTTTTAATAAAAAAAAAAGTGGTGTGGTTGTTTCAAGACTCCCCCCCCCCCCCCCTGCTTGCACCACTGTGTCCCACTGTGTCCCCCAGTTTTTGATGAGGAGATCCGTTCTACAGATGTGCATAATATAATATTTAAATATTTTTTTAAATACTTTTGAAACTATTTTCATTTAATGTTTAATTTTTATGAAACGAGGTTATGAACGGTTTTGAAGAGAAAAATTGTCCATTAAGTGGCTAAGTGGTGAAAAAGATCCAGAAGCGACTCTCGTACATGATACAGTCATCTACTGAAAGTGCTCCGTACTCCTAACAGGAAAGCCTGTACAGCTGAATGGATGGCTGCCTACAGGAGTTTGGCGCAGGACATGAATAATATCATCTATTATGAATTACTGCTGCACTGGAATGCAGAGACCCGGAATACTTGTAATTTTTGACTGTTTGACTTTCCTGTGATGATAAATCCCAGGGATGGTTTACACATTCTGATGTTTGATCTCACTGATCCAGTTCATTGCACAGATTTTTTTTTAAAGTCTAACATACCAGACAGGGCGGTTCTAAACCTTGTGGCGCCCAGGGCGAAAGTTTCCTTTGCTCCCTGCCACATAGGGAAGGGGCATGGCCACAGTTATGCCCCCTGTAGCTGTGCCCCCAGTAGATTTGCCCCCAGTAGCTGTGTGCCCCTTTAGATGTACCCCCAGTAGTTGTGCCCCCTGTAGCTGTGCCCCCAGTAGATTTGCCCCCAGTAGCTGTGTGCCCCTTTAGATGTACCCCCAGTAGTTGTGCCCCCTGTAGCTGTGCCCCCAGTAGTTGTGCCCCCTGTAGCTGTGCCCCCAGTAGTTCTGCCCCCTGTAGCTGTGCCCTCAGTAGTTGTGCCCCCAGTAGCTGTGTCCCCAGTAGCTGTGCCCCCTGTAGCTGTGCCATCAGTAGTTGTGTCCCCTGTAGCTGTGCCCTCAGTAGTTGTGCCCCCAGTAGCTGTGCCCCCTGTATTTGTGCCCCCAGTAGTTGTGCCCCCTGTAGCTGTGCCCTCAGTAGTTGTGCCCCCAGTAGATTTGCCCCAGTAGCTGTGTGCCCCTTTAGATGTACCCCCAGTAGTTGTGCCCCCTGTAGCTGTGCCCCCAGTAGATTTGCCCCCAGTAGCTGTGTGCCCCTTTAGATGTACCCCCAGTAGTTGTGCCCCCTGTAGCTGTGCCCCCAGTAGTTGTGCCCCCAGTAGTTGTGCCCCCTGTAGCTGTGCCCCCAGTAGTTGTGCCCCCAGTAGCTGTGCCCCCTGTATTTGTGCCCCCAGTAGTTGTGCCCCCAGTAGCTGTGCCCTCAGTAGTTGTGCCCCCAGTAGCTGTGCCCCCTGTATTTGTGCCCCCTGTGGTTGTGCCCCCAGTAGCGCCGCTTACAAACACAAGAAACAAACAAAAAAACCACAATACTCACCAGCTCTGCTCCTGTTTCCCGACTGCTGCTGCGCTGCCCTCCTCTCTATGGGAGACACGTCATGACATCTCTCCCATAGCAGCGCCGCACAGACACTAGAGGTCAATTATGACCTCTAGCGTCTGACAGTGGCGCCGGCTGCAGCGGGTGCCCACACAGCCCACAGCGCCTGCTGCAGCTGGGGAGTGGGATGCAGTGTTTGGGTGGGCGGCGGGCGCCTGTGGGGTGACTGCGGCGCAGCTCCCTGGGCGCCCGCCCTGCTTGCCGGTGCCTAGAACGGCTCCTGATCCCAGACCAAACAAAACTCATAATTCTTTTATATAACGATGCAGTAGAAGTACAAATAAGTAATATAAAAGTGTTATGAAAACAGATCTTGGAAAAGGACTCTATAGCGGAAAGATATTAATAGAGGTTAAACAAATTGTTTCAATAAATAACAAATTCACATTAGGGTCATTACCGACAGCCAAAATAAATGAAACGCTGACATGTTCGGCTACATTGGCCAGACCGATTATTCACCGACATGACAAATTTGCATTGTTGAGAAAACGTCAAAGCTCGCACTGACATCAAACCCCTATTAGGCGCTATTTCTATGTTACACAGTGTCCTACTGCTATTTGGCAGCTCTCCAAGGAGGCTATGCAGCACGGACACGAAACGCGTCAGTGGACAGGCGGGAGCCGTTTGATCTAGACAAGTGATTTCAAAAGTTACAATTCTGTCTCCCAATCCTATTTCAGCTCTAAAGAATACCACCCACAGTTGGCTCTCCAATTACAAAACACTTTACTGTATGGCGGTAAGGAGACCACCCTAGCTTTCAGCACGTAGCTATCTTCTTGGGCACTAGATATTGATTGGGCGTTGTAATGAATACTTACCTAAGATGATTGCTGATCGCATGCTACAGACGTACAGTCCATTTCTGCAGCGCTATTCAATTGATGTCCATCTCGGGAATTGTTTATCTATATTTGCATGTCTAATTGCATATCTTTGATGACCTGTGTACGAAAAATATATTTATATATAATTTCTTGAGCATTAAGCGACTGGACATTATCACTTGTCAAATTATCCACTCACACTGATTAAAATAATTAACTTTTTTTTTTTAAAATATTTGTTTATTATATTTTTATGCATTTTGAGATGAATATATATTAAGTACATAAGCAAATTTGCGGAAAGAGGGGGGGCATAGTCCCTTTTTTGGGGGACTGTCCCGCTATCCCACCCGCGGGCAGCAGTGTCCCGCGGTGGGGGCCATTTGGGAGGCTCCTGTCACTCACTGGTTGCTCTGCTTAATGCATTCACACAGCGTCTATGTACAGGAAACAGGGAATGGGGGAATGCCAGCAGCTCATAAAGCACTGGCCATGCCCCCACAGTTACAAAAATGGGAGGCGTGGCTTGCATCGCAGCATACCTGCGAAGCCATGCCCCCTTTCTATAGGCCATAGACCCTTTTTGGATAGGGCGGCTTTGCCACGCAACGGGAGTTCCTCTTCCCTTGGTACCAATGTTGGGAGGGATGGGGGGGGGGTCTTCCAGTTGTCTAGAAACCCCCCTTCCCCACAGCCCGGCCTGCTACCACTGCATGCAGTATAAAGGGCAGAATGCACATGAGCAGTGGAAGCAGGTATTCCTACCAAGTCTGCAGTCAGTAGCAGTTCTTGCCACGGGCAAGCAGGCTTTTTGCCCGGGGCACCGCTGCCCCGAGGGCGCTGCCGCCGCCGTGGCAAGAGCCGCTACTCCTGATCCCCGCTCTCCCCGGCTGCAGCCAGCTCCAGTGACAGACACTAGAGGTCATAATTGACCCCTAGTGTCTGTGCGGTGCTGCTATGGTAGATACGTCATGACGTCTCTCCCATAGAGAGGAGCCGGCGGCCGGAGACGGAGGGCAGCGCAGCAGCGGTCCGGAAGCAGGAGCGGGGCTGGTAAGCATTGTTACTGGGGCACAGCTACAGGGGTCACAACTACAGGGGGCACTGCTACAGGTGGCAAAGCTACTGGGGGCAAATCTACTGGGGGCACTGCTACAAGGGGCACAGCTACAAGGGGCGCAGCTACAAGGGGCACAGCTACTGGGGACACAGCTATAAGGGGACACAGCTATAAGGGGCACAGCTACTGGGGCAAATCTACTGTGGGCACAGCTACAGGGTGCACAGCTGCTGGGGGCAAATCTACTGGGGGCACAGCTACAGGGGGCACAGCTACTGGGGGGAAATCTACTGGGGGCACAGCTACAGGGGCCACAGCTACTGGGGGCACAGCTACAGGGGCCACAGCTACTGGGGGCACAGCTGCTGGGGGTACAGCTACTGGGGGCACATCTACTGGGGGATAACTGAGGCCATGCCCCTTTCCTATGAAGAAGCCACACCTCTATTTTTGGGCGCGCACCAACTCTATTTTACCTGGGGGGGGGCACAAGGTCTAGAACCGGCCATGTCTGTTGTGTGAGTGTCTGTAGATCTGAATGCTCAATCATAGCACCAGAGAGAGAATCTGGTAAGTGGCTTACCATGATCATTGGGCCTGTGTATGTCTGATGTACTGCATTACATACACTGCACTGTATTTGGGCCGGGGTAGACTAATGCTTACTAAATGCTAATTTTTCATCCTTCACGGGCTGGAGACAATCGCTCTAAAATTAAACATTTGGAAACCGCCCCTCCAGAAATCCTGCGTTTGTCCTTGAAGTAGAATCATTTATATTTATATGCCTTTGTGAGAAGTTCACACAGTCCAATAAAGCGCTGTTTTATTTTTGTTTTTTCCTCTCTAAAAGATGCCATAAGTTACAACACGGTACAGTGTAAGAGGGATATTCAATTGTGGGTGAAGGGGGCAAATTGCTGTTGCAGTGGCATTTAAAAGCCAGCAATGGAAGCCTGATTCGCCCCCTTTGCCCAGTTGGCTTAATACCCAATCCGCCTAAAAGTGCTCGCTACCCTATGTGGTACTGAGCACTTTCACGCGAGATCCCTGCAAAGCGCGACAGTATAATTGAAATACCCCCATTTGGTATTAAGAAGCAGTTTTTCTAAAGCAGAAATCCCCCAAACTGTTGCAAAAGACAATCATCATTTCTGTTCTAGTTTTTTTAGATTAGAAACACTTCCAACTGACGACACTAAAATGTGGTGAGATAATACCATTCCGAGTAAATACATACGGGAATGAAAAATCCCAAGTGGCATTTAAAAGCTCGACACACTGTCTGGAAAATTCAGAGTTCTTGATAACCAAGACATCCAACTGTCTCCCAGCGCTTACTTAAACTTAACATGTCTAAGACCGAGCTGATCATCTTCCCTCCCTCCCCGCATAACCTCACCTCCTACAGTCTCATTATCTATTGATGGCACTACTATCTCCTTTAGCCCTCAAGTGCACTGTCTTGGAGTAATCCTTGACTCCTCCCTCTCCTTCAAACCACACATTCAGCACCTCTCACAAAACGGTCATTTCCATCTCAAAAACATCTCCAGGATTAGACCCTTTCTGACCCAGGATGCTACTAAGACTCTTATCCACTCACTGGTCATCTCCAGACTGGACTACTGTTATCTCCCCCTGACTGGCATTCCTGACAATTACCTCTCTCCACTCCAATCTATCCTCAATGCTGCTGCCCGGATCATCTGCCCTCACCAAACGCACTACGTCCACCTACCCTCTCCTACAAAACCTTCACTGGCTCCCCTTCCCTTTCAGAATCCAATTCAAACTTCTCACACTCACTTACAACGCCCTCACCCACTCCTCTCCCATCTACATCTCTGACCTTATCTCCCATTACTCTCCCACCCGTCCTCTTCGCTCTGCTAATGCACGCCGACTCTCCTGTCTTCTGGTTACTTCCTCCCACTCCAAGATTTTGCACGTTCTGCACCACTTCTCTGTAATTCCCTACCTCTCCCCCTCAGACTCTCCACCTCTCTACAGAACTTCAAACGGTCTCTCAAGACCCATTTCTTCACCAAACCCAGCCAACTCTCATCCTAACCCTCTGTCCCACGCTCGGTCTACCCCATCTGTGTCACCCCTGTCTGTCTGCCCCTCCCCTTTAGAATGTAAGCTCTCACGAGCAGGGCCCTCCTCCCTCATGTGCTTCTCTTACTTAAATTATCTTCTTTTCAATACTCCCTTTGATGGCACCAAATCCCTTGGTTTTCTGCCGTCCCTGATACTTATTTCAGTGCTGGTTACTGACGCAGCTATGTGTATATACCCTGTACTTGTCCTATATTGTATTGAACTGTAAGTCACTGTCTTCATGTTTTGCTTATTTGTTTACTCTATAATTGGGCGCTGCGGATCCCTTGTGGCGCCATATAAATAAAGGATAATAATAATTATTAGTCCAACAGAGGAACTCATCACTGGAAACAATACATGAGATGCTGACAAAATCCAGAGTCAGAAGCTCTCAAAGAGATGGATGGTTTTGTTCATCTAGAACATGTCCAGATCTTAGAGAAAAGAAGACTTTGTTAGGGGCACATTTATATTGTTCTGGTTACTTACATTACAGTTTATTAAATCTTAACTTTCATTAACATATCACTTAAGATATGATGGGAGACAATATGTTTCTTTTTTTTAATGTATTAAATTAAATATCCTTTGTTGAATTAACCCTACACCCCCCCCCCCCCCTCCTAGGAATTTCACAAGTATTTCACCTTGTTTGTGGACACAATGGACACTACATACAGGAGGGATAGTTTGTAAACCTCCCTAATGTTTTTAGTGTAAGGAGCTCTGGTTAAATTGTCTCATTATGTCAGATCTGTCCAAACAAACATGTGTGGCCGTGATTCGGTATTATGGTTCTAGTGTGCCGTCTCATCAATTCTTATAATAATATAGCATTTCAATTTCCTCTACATTTGTCAGGTTAAGAGTTCTAGAACAGCACCTGCATATCCCTGCGGATAAAATGTAGTTTTTAGCGCATCTACTAGTATGGAGTATCAATGTATATTATCCATACAAGTTTAGTGTTAGCATAACCACCTTATCAGCAACAATAAAATGTGGATACCATGTGGTTTATCGGTCATATTCAATTAGCCGTGGGGATAACCCTGCAGCTAATTGCTGCAGCCGGATCCTGATTCAATTAGCAGGGATTACACCGCTGTGCATCCCTGATGGTGGACTGAACTTCAAAGCTTCATGAGCTGCGAGGAAAAGTCAGTGCGAAAATAGCACAATCGGGGGTTCATGTGTAAGGAAAACCCATTGATTTCCACAGTTTATACAAAATCAGTGGGTATCCGCATGGTAATCCCCGATTTTTGGTGCAGGAAAAGACTATTTAATCGAATAACCATTCCCTGCACCGTGGGCATTTTAGCCAGCAATTAGCCGCAGGGTTAATTGAATATGCCAACAGTGATCCTCTGATACAATTAAACTTCTTACATCTGCATAGTTGTCAACACAGAAATTTTAGCTTCTTTGCAATAGAGTGGTCACCAAAGATCAATTTTAGTCGAATTTATCACAACCCATCCTCATCTGAGATGCGAATTGTGGTAAATAGACCTGCAAAATACATAAAAGTCTATATAACCCGACATTAGAGCAATTGTTCAGGGATACATTCTGTAACCTCAAACTAATTACAGTACATTGATTTTTTTCTTATTATCATGGATTGTTCTACAAAGAAGTTATCTCAGACATCATCTAGATAAAAGGTCTTGGAGTCAGTGGAATGGTGAACCAACAATTATATGGTCACAATCTTCATAAATAAAGCCCATGGGACAGGATGTGAGCATTTAAATTATTTTCTGACATATTTTGGGCAGATTTGAAGTTGGCCAAACACATTTTATTGTAAAGTTTTTATATTAATACAAAACTCTTTTTGGTTCAAAGTGCTCTTTTATAGAAAGGTCCAGAGACAGCTATGTGGGTATAAAGATTGCACCCAGTTTTATGACTTTATTGCACAACAAGTTGATATGTTTGTGGACTAAGCATATAGATTGGTACAGATCTATAAGTTACATATTCATTGTTCAGAATAGAGAATATGAATGTCTGAATAATATCACATATTATACCAATAGTATGAATTTTTCATTTTTGGCAGAAATTAGTGCTGGGGAAAAAAAACTTCCAGGATTTAGCAGTAAGAATCTGTATTCAGACCCTTAATAAATCAGTAGATTGCATTTGCTGTATCACTACAAATCACTGCAACAAAATATAGAGAAAGATGATAAACCAGCGCTTCAAAAGACCGGTTCAGCAACAATCAAAGTACCCCCTGACCTAAACATCGAAATACAAAAACAAAATATGATTGTGCGCACCTGACTAGGGTAAAGTATTGTAAAGTATACAGTCTCCCCAAGTCCTTCTGTAAAATGTCCAATTTTAAATATGATAGGGTTCAAAAAGCTATTCCTATTATTTGATGATGTCCATCCATATATCTCAAATCGTCTTTCAATACCGTTGTTCCCTTACAATGTTTCCCCAAGAAGGATCATGTATGGGAAGAGAGAGAGAAGCCACATATAGTGAAGTATTGCGATTATTACCCAAAAAAAACACTGGGTCTAGGAAACTATGCCCAAGGAGATGGACATACTTTGAGAGAAGGATAGATAAGGACAGTGGTGAGATCAGTGTCGGACTGGGACATGAAGGGCCCACCAGGGGAATGCAGTTATAGGGGTCCATATTTAGGGGTGTGGACAGCCTACAAAGGGGGTGTGGCCAGCTTCCACAGAGGCTTGAAATACACAATAGTTTAGCGCAGTGTAATGCAACATATCTACCATGTATAATACAAGTGCATAGTCTGGAACCTGATCCCCAGAGGAAGGAGTGGGCCCTCAGGCAGTGGGGACTACCGGTGGCTTCCCTGGTACCCCTGTGGGCCAGTCCGACCCTGGGTGAGATTATGAACCAGCATGCACAGAACAAGAGGAAAGCCATGCTAACCAAGCTTGAAACAGGAACAGCAACAGCTGAGCAAACCAGATTACTTCACCAAGTAACAGTGCAGGAAGAACGAAGCACCGGGCAGGTGCCCAGTATCTCCTACGGACTATGAGAAAAGGATTTACCGGTAGGTAATTAAAATCCTATTTTCTCTTATGTCCTAGGGGATACTGGGAATCCATTGAGTACCATGGGGAAGTAACAAAGCTCCCAAACCGGGTAGGAGAGTGCCGAGGTTCCTGCAGAACTGATTGACCAAACCGAAGGTCCTCAGAGGCCAAAGTATCGAACTTGTAAAACTTAGCAAACGTGTTCGAGCCTGACCAAGTAGCTGATTGGCAGAGCTGTAAAGCCGAAACACCCTGGGCAGCCGCCCAAGAAGAACCCACCAACCTAGTACAGTGGCCCTGTACAGATTTTGGAATCGGCAAGCCTGCCGTGGAATAAGCATGCTGGATAGTGAGCCTGCTCCAGCGTGCAATTGACTGCTTTGAAGCAGAACACCCAATTTTATTGGGATCATAGAGACTGAACAGCGAGTCCTATTTCCTGTGACGAGCTGTTCTCTTTACATGCACCTTCAAAGCCCTCACAACATCCAAAGACTTTGAAGTAGCAGAGGTGTCCGCAACAACCGGAACCACAATAGGTTGGTTGATGTGAAACGCAGACACCACCTTAGGAAGAAATTGCTGACAAGTTCTGAGTTCAGCACTGTCCTCATGGAAAATTAAGTAGGGGCTCTTGTGAGACAACGCTCCTAGCTCCGACACATGTCTTGCTGAAGCCAAGGCCAACAGTGTGACGGTCTTCCACGTAAGGTACTTTACGTCAACCTCCTGTAACGGTTCAAACCAGTCCGATTGGAGGAACTGCAGCACCATATTGAGATCGGGTGTTGTAGATAGCCATGAGTTTCAGGATGTTTATTGGAAGGACGACTTCCTAACTTGACCATCTTGTTTGAAACTGCACCCCCTGGGTCACTGCTTCCCAACCTCTGAGGCTTGCGTCTGTGGTCAGCAGAATCCAATTCTGAATCCTGAACCTCCGACCTGAGAAATCTGTAGCCACCACAGAAGGGAGATCCTGGCTCTTGGCGACAGACAGATCCTCTGGTACATGTGAAGATGCAATCTGGACCATTTGTCCAATAGATCTAGGTGGAAGGACCTCCCATGAAACCTTCCGTACTGAAGCACCTCATAAGAGGCCACCATTTTCCCCAGAAGGCGAATGCACAGATGGCTTCAGGACAGCCCGAACCATCAATTGGATTACCATAGCCTTTTCCAAGGGAAGGAACACTCTCTGAGACTCTGTGTCCAGTATCATTCCCAGGAAAGGAAGCCTCTGTGTCGGTTCCAGGTGAGAGTTTGGTAGGTTCAGAATCCACCCGTGATCCAGGAGCAGTAGCGGATCTTGCCACGGGCAAGCAGGACTTTTGCCCGGGGCGCCGCCTTCCGGAGGGCGCACCGGAGGGTGCTGCACCATGGCAAGATCCGCTACTGCTGTGCTCCCAGCTGCCCCCTGTGTTCCCCGCTGGTCCCGCTGGTTCCCCGCTGTGACGCTGCTACGCGTCTAGTTTCCCTTCTAGTTTCCCTTTGTGGAGAGGACCTTTGCTGTGCAGTGCGCGATGACGTCATCGCGCACCGCACAGCATTGTGGGACTGACACAGACGCTAGGGGTCATAATTGACCTCTAGTGTCTGTCTATGCCAGATCCGAGGAGAGGAGCGGCGCCGGCGGAGGTCTGCAGCGGTCGGGAGCGGGGATAGTAAGTATTCATTTATTTATTTTTTTCTTTTTCAGCGGTGCTACTCTACTGTACAGGGGGCGTAACTGACCACGCCCCCTGTATGAAGCCACGCCCCTGTTTCCCGCCCAGGGCGCCAAAAGGGCAAGAACCGACCCTGTCCTGGAGTAGTCTGGTTGAGAGGCCAATGCTGTCCAACAACTGCTCCCTGGACAATGCCTTTATCATAAGATCATCCAGGTACGGAATTATGTTCACTCCCTGTTTGCGGAGTAGAAACATAATCTCTGCTATCACTTTAGTGAACACTCTGGGTCAGGGTCGGACTGGCCCACAGGGGAACAGGGGAAACCACCGGTGGGCCCCACTGCCTCTGGGCCCTCCTCCTCCTCCTCTAGGGATCAGGTTCCAGACCTATCCTAGTGCACTTGTATATTTACCAAGGGGAACAGAACATGTACTCTGTAATGGTTAGTCAAACCTCTGTGGTGGCTGTCCACACCCCAGTGGAGCCTGGCCACACCCTTAAGCATGGGCCCCTACCACAGCATCCCCCCGGTGGGCCCTTCAGTCCGATACTGCTCTCAGTGCCGTGGAGAGACCAAATGGTAGAGCCTGGAACTGGTAGTGACAGTCCTGCAGTGCAAACCGTAGATAAGCCTGATGAGGCAGCCAGATCGAAATGTGAAGGTACGCATCCTTGGTATCCAGAGACACTAGGAATTCCTCCTCCTCCAGACCTGAGACCACCGCTCTCAGAGACTCCATCTTGAATTTGAACACTCATAAGTACGGGTTCAACAACTTGAAGTTCAAAATCGGCCTCACCGAACCGGCTGGTTTCGGGACTACAAACAAGTTGGAATAGTACCCCTTGTTTTGCAGATGAGGTGGAACTGGGACAATGACCTGGGTCCATACCAGTTTTTGAATGGCGTCCTGTAAAGTTATACTTGCCTCTTGTGAAACTGGTTAGCGTGATTTGAAGAATCTGTGAGGTGGGAGCTCCTGGAACTCTAGTCTATAGCCCTGGAAAACAAGATCTATGACCTAGGGATCCTGGCACGATGTTGTCCAGATGTGACTGAAGAATTTTAGTCGTGCTTCCACCTGCCAGTCTTCCAGGCATCTCGGTCCACCGTCATGCTGATGGTTTTGAGGAAGCAGACCCTGAGCCCTGTTCCTGTGAACCGGCAGTTGCTGGTTTGCATGGTTTACCTCTAGCGCCTGGTGGTGGTAGAAGAACCTCTGGGCTTTCCCCTAAACTTGGCAGTCCGAAAGGACTGTAAATTGGGCCCTGAGTAGGCCTTCTTAGCTGTGGGAGCTGTAGAAGGAAGGTATGTGGACTTACCCGCAGTAGCTTTGGAGATCCATTTGTCTAGAATAGTACCCCTTGTTTTGTAGATGAGGTGAAACTGGGACAATTACCTGGGTCCATACCAGTTTTTGAATGGCGTCCTGTAAAGTTATACTTGCCTCTTGTGAAACTGGTAAGCCTGATTTGAAGAATCTGTGAGGTGGGAGCTCCTGGAACTCTAGTCTATAGCCCTGGAAAACAAGATCTTTGACCTAGGGATCCTGGCACGATGTTGTCCAGATGTGACTGAAGAATTTTAGTCGTGCTTCCACCGGCCAGTCTTCCAGGCATCTCGGTCCACCATCATGCTGATGGTTTTGAGGAAGCAGAGCCTGAGCCCTGTTCCTGTGAACCGGCAGTTGCTGGTTTGCATGGTTTACCTCTAGCGCCTGGTGGCGGTAGAAGAACCTCTGGGCTTTCCCCTAAACTTGGCAGTCCGAAAGGACTGTAAATTGGGCCCTGAGTAGGCCTTCTTAGCTGTGGGAGCTGCAGAAGGAAGGTATGTGGACTTACCCGCAGTAGCTTTGAAGATCCATTTGTCTAGTTCATCTCCAAATAAGGCTTGCCTGTGAAAGGTAGGCCTTCCACGCCTTTCCTGGAGTCCGCGTCCACAGTCCATTGGCGTAGCCATAGACCTCTGCGTGCAGACACTGCCATAGCTGTAGTGCGTGCATTAAGCAAGCCTATTTCTTTTATGGCTTCCACCATAAACTTCACAGAGTCCTGTATATGCTGCAGGAGCAAAACAATCTCCCCTTGAGGTAAGATATCTAACCTCTCAATTAGGTTACCTGCAATGGCACGCGTAATCCACCCGCATGCTATAGGGGGTCTCTGCCCCCCCCCCTCCCCCGCAGCTGTACTGTGTATAAAGATTTGAGCATAGTCTCAATTTTGCCGTCAGCCATGTTTTTCAGGGAGGCTGCAACCGAGACAGGCAATACAATTTTTCGTGAGAGCCTGGATACTGATGCATCCACTATTGGTGGATTTTCAATTTTTTTCCTATCCTCAGAAGGAAAGGGAAAGGATGATAATAACCGTTTAGAGATTTTAAATTTCCTATCAGGATTAACCCATGATTCTTCTAACAGGGTATCTAATTCCTTTGACACAGGAAAAGTGGCTGAGGATTTCTTTTTTATATTAAAAATAAGATTCCTCACTCTCCTCTGTCACCTTATCTTAGAGATATTCAGAACTTCTCTGATAGCTTCTATAAGAGCCTCTATTCTCAGCTACAGAGTAGCCTCCCCCACCTCTGAGTCCACCTCACCCTCCTCCATGTCTGACCCATGTCAGACCCTTTATCATCCGAGTCAGACTGCAGGATATGGGCCAAAGTGCGTTTTTTGCGGACAAATGGGAGGGGACTGAGACGCTGGTTTAGGTACTGAGTTTCTTTTCATGAACTCAGTCATAGATTGTCTTAAGTATTGCGTCTTTTTCTCATTCCGAGATAACTTAGTAGAGATTATGGAAATCATTCCCCTAGTGGAGTCCAGCCATGCTGGTTCTGTCCCACTAGCCTGGAAAGGGATACTACATTGAGTACTAGTGAACCCCCTGGGGAAGAGAAACACTGTGCCTTACATGAAACACACTCTTTTCCTGACATACTGTAATAGTGGCAGCACACAGGAAAAGGTTAAATGCACAATTAACCTACAAAGAGCCCTTCCAGGGAGACACAGAGGGAGTATGGAGCCAGCACACGGCACCCTTATCGCTAATGCCAAACTTAGCCGGGTCGCAGACTAAGTACCTAGATTAGGGACTTTGTACACTAATAATCGCTCCCCCCCTGCTATGACCCCCTGGTACCGCTGAGGTAATCTGGAGTCTCTCCGGAGGAGCTGCGCGTCCCTGTCAGTCAGCGTCTGTGTCAACTGCAGAGGGAAAATGGCGCTGGTGAGCTGCTGGATCCGCACATAGTAAAACCCCGCCCCTTCAACGGCGCACGGTCTTCCTGCTTTTTTTATACTGGCTGTATGTGTCTTGTGCATAAAATGGACACAGACTACTTTTATGGCTTTGTTGCCAGTCTGGGTACTGTGTCCGCTATTCAGCGTCTGTGCCCATACACAGCGGTAGATGCAGCCCACCCCATTCAGAAGCCGTGAGTCTCCGTACCCTCATGCCGCCATAATGGCCGGCGACCCGCTAACTGGGACGCTGACTTAGTACTCACCACTCTTCATTTTTCTGGCTCTGGTGGCTGCGTGCTGCGGGAATGTATGCTCGCCGTGGTGGGGCTTGCGAGTAGTTCCCTCAGGAGCTAGCGTTCCGTTAGCGGGGAACGGGACCATTAACCCTGAGAGCAGCCCCTCCCCAAGTCCCACGAAGCAGGCAGTCTGGTGCCATCCAGTCCTGCCTGAAAATAATAAACATAGAAACATATGCAGAAAACTCTTCAGGAGCTTCCAGGGACGTGACCGGTTCCTCCAAGCACATTTTTTAAACTGAGCCTGGTAGGAGGGGCATAGAGGGAGGAGCCAGCGCACACTAACAATTTCTTAAAGTGGCCATGGCTCCTAGTGGACCCGTCTATATCCCATGGTACTAAATGGATTCCCAGTATCCCCTAGGACGTAAGAGAAAATAGTATAGTGTATGTCCAGCTTTAGTACGAATTTAAAAAAAATATATATAGTTAGAAGAAGTCAACTCTGACATGTTTGATAGTATATAAAAAAAAATAATGTTTCCAAACTAGATTTCAGCATTGGAGTTATGGAGTGTAGTATGTTTTAGGATCCATTGGAACTGATGTTGGAACCTGCAGCGTTTGTATATTGGTTATAAAAATGACATTCTTATTTGCAGATTCAAACTGGCAGCTTTGCGAATATGACACAGTTTCCGTACTTTATCATATGAGATACAAGGTGAAATATTGTTACAAAAGTCACTGAATGCTGATATATCACTTAAATACAATGTATAAGGCATATTTAGAAGTCAAACATTTCAAATTACAAGCTGGAAAGTTTTGATGAACTACGGCAGTAACACTAAAACACTGAAAAGGATTATAAATAAAACTTGCCATGTTTTGCTAAAGATGAAACATTTCATCATGTACTTCCCCCTGAACTCAAGATCATATATAAGAAAGCGTTGCACATTTGTAACACGCTTACAAAAAGCTACATTTCATACTGTATGAACTGAAGCTGAACAGAATGAATCTGGCTGCAGAAGGCTCCTGGCTTCCATCACTCTATGAATTGTATGGGCTGTAGTGGAAAAAATCTTCACATAACTGTTAATCATTTGAGGAGCTTAGGTCACATGTAAACACAAACAAGCGGGGTCTTTAACCATATATCGGCCCTCATTCCGAGTTGTTCGCATCGGTGCGATAAGTCGCAAACTGCGCATGCGCAATGTTCGCAGTGCCCCTGCGTCAAGTAAATTAGCACAAAAGTTTGGTATTTTACTCACGGCTTAACGAAGATTTTTCATCGTTCTGGTGATCGTAGTGTGATTGACAGGAAGTGGGTGTTTCTGGGCGGAAACTGGCCGTTTTCTGGGAGTGTGAGGAAAAACGCAGGCGTGTCAGGGAAAAACGCGGGAGTGTCTGGGCGAACGCTGGGTGTGTTTGTGACGTCAAACCAGGAACGAAAAGGACTGAACTGATCGCAGTGGCAGAGTAAGTCTCGAGCTACTCGGAAACTGCAAATAAATTTCTATTCGCTATTCTATTCGCAATTCTGCTAATCTTTCGTTCGCAATTCTGCAAAGCTAATATTCACTCCCAGTAGGCGGCGGCTTAGCGTGTGCAATGCTGCTAAAAGCAGCTAGCGAGCGAACAACTCGGAATGAGGGCCATCATGTAGCACTGAGGGGACTGAGCGCACGTGGGAGCACCCCTGTGGAATCCAATGCATTGGTTATATGTAAAACATTGCTAGCAGACCGTGGGGAATATTCATCATGAAAATATTGTGCAATGAGAATTTTTAGTTTTCAATTCTCATTGTATTCTCTCACAATCATTTCAGTATTCAATATGTCCCCATGAGAAAATTATCACTTCCGGAAAACTGGGCTTTTTGAGAAATAATTTTTTTTTTTAATGTGATAATTTTTCACCCTCTGAAGCCGCAGCAGCCCCCCTGGCAAATTACATCAGTGCCCCAGCAGCTCCCCCCACCGCCGGCAAATTACATGAGTGACCCAGCAGCGGCTGCTCCCCCCTCCGACGGTGCCTTCCATCAGTGTCCTGGCCGCCCCTTCCATCTCCGCCAAATTACATAAGTGCCGCAACCGTTTCCCTTATCGCTGGCACTTTATTGTCCCGGCTGCGGCTGCTTCCCCCTGCCGGCACCGGACACAGCCGGTGGATCCGCACACAACACTGCACACAGTGGTGAGAGATCTGAGTAGATCCCGCCGCTACATATGCTGATACACAAGCTGCCAGCAGCTTGTGAACACATTCAAGAAACTGTTCACTATCTCAGGATGGCGAACAGTTTCCCTTTCAAACTCCGGAGTTTGATGAATGTCACAATTTCTACAATCCCTGGGGAGTGTAGAAATTGTGACATTTTAAGGATGATGAATATGCCCCATATCCGTTACATCATGAACGGTGTATCACGTTTGGAGGCTGATGGAAGTACGCCTGGCTGCGGAACATATTTTGCACTGTGCATACAGACATTGACCCTATTCAGCTTCAGATGCAGTTTTGTTAAAATAGCAAAACTGCAACTGCTTGCGATCGCATGTTGGGGGCCGCCCAGCACAGGGCAAGGCATGCTAATAGTGGCCAGCGATGCGATCGCAATTCAATTGTGAAGTCATCGCTAAATAAGGGAAGCCTAAGTGTTCATTAAGTGTTTGCTTAAGTGTCTGTACTGGACTGTCTGTACTGGAGTGTCTGTACTGGACTGTCTGTACTGGAGTGTCTGTACTGGACTGTCTGTACTGGAGTGTATGTGCTGGACTGTCTGTACTGGAGTGTGTGTGCTGGACTGTCTGTACTGGAGTGTCTGTACTGGAGTGTCTGTACTGGACTGTCTGTACTGGAGTGTCTGTACTGGACTGTCTGTACTGGAGTGTCTGTACTGGACTGTCTGTACTGGAGTGTCTGTACTGGAGTGTCTGTACTGGACTGTCTGTACTGGAGTGTCTGTACTGGAGTGTGTGTACTGGACTGTCTGTACTGGAGTGTGTGTGCTGGACTGTCTGTACTGGAGTGCGTGTACAGGACTGTCTGTACTGGACTGTCTGTACTGGAGTGTGTGTGCTGGACTGTCTGTACTGGAGTGTGTGTGCTGGACTGTCTGCACTGGAGTGCGTGTGCAGGACTGTCTGTACTGGAGTGCGTGTGCAGGACTGTCTGTACTGGAGTGTGTGTGCTGGACTGTCTGTACTGGAGTGCGTGTACTGGACTGTCTGTACTGGAGTGTGTGTGCTGGACTGTCTGTACTGGAGTGTGTGTACTGGACTGTCTGTACTTGAATGCGTGTACTGGACTGTCTGTACTGGAGTGTGTGTACTGGACTGTCTGTACTGGAGTGTGTGTACTGGACTGTCTGTACTTGAGTGCGTGTACTGGACTGTCTGTACTGGAGTGTGTGTGCTGGACTGTCTGTACTGGAGTGTGTGTGCTGGACTGTCTGTACTTGAGTGCGTGTACTGGACTGTCTGTACTGGAGTGTGTGTGCTGGACTGTCTGTACTGGAGTGTGTGTACTGGACTGTCTGTACTTGAGTGCGTGTACTGGACTGTCTGTACTGGAGTGCGTGTACTGGACTGTCTGTACTGGAGTGTGTATACTGGACTGTCTGTACTGGAGTGTGTGTGCTGGACTGTCTGTACTGGAGTGTGTGTACTGGACTGTCTGTACTGGAGTGTGTGTTCTGGACTGTCTGTACTGGAGTGCGTGTACAGGACTGTCTGTACTGGACTGTCTGTACTGGAGTGTGTGTGCTGGACTGTCTGTACTGGAGTGCGTGTACAGGACTGTCTGTACTGGACTGTCTGTACTGGAGTGTGTGTACTGGACTGTCTGTACTGGAGTGTGTGTGCTGGACTGTCTGTACTGGAGTGCGTGTACAGGACTGTCTGTACTGGAGTGTGTGTGCTGGACTGTCTGTACTGGAGTGTGTGTGCTGGACTGTCTGTACTGGAGTGTGTGTGCTGGACTGTCTGTACTGGAGTTTGTGTGCTGGACTGTCTGTACTGGAGTGTGTGTGCTGGACTGTCTGTACTGGAGTGTGTGTACTGGACTGTCTGTACTGGAGTGTGTGTACAGGACTGTCTGTACTGGAGTGTGTGTGCTGGACTGTCTGTACTTGAGTGCGTGTACTGGACTGTCTGTACTGGAGTGTGTGTACTGGACTGTCTGTACTGGAGTGTGTGTACAACTGTCAGCCCGTTACTTGCTTCCACCTGTATCTGAATCCATAGCTCATACATTTATTACAGACTAAATAGACGCTGCATATAGGAATGTGGCAGTGACGTGTAAACATCTATAGCATAATAGTAGCACAGGCATATATCACAGTATAATCAGCTAAGCACACAGCTGGCAAATACTTGGAGGACGGTCCAGACCGGTCACCCCAGGTGGACAAGTGACATGGCCACTGAGCCCATAGTACCTCCCTGAGTGTGACACGTGTTATAGTAATGCAGCTGGTTTATTACGGGGCGCTGGTTTATGGCGGCTCACCACCAGGTGGCTCCAACAACATGATGCCAGGCAAACTGTACAACAGAAGAGACTTACCAAGGTCATGACGATGCCCCTGTGTAGCTACAATGGTCACACCGACATCCTCTCTGGACGCCGGTCTGCTGACTTAAGATTTCGCTTGCAGGAAATCCTGAACATTATTGGATACCTCTTTGAAGTAAATGAACAATCTCATCTTAATTTTGGCAAGTGACCCGTTTTCATGTACTATTCCTAGGTAACGGCTGGAAAAAAGCCCAGGTACAGTAAAGTATGACCCTACAAGCGTATCACATCTGCACCTGGAGGATGGAGCTGCCTTTGAAGTGTTTTAAATCATATTCCTAGAAACTGTGGTTGCTAAATCTCTCTGATTACCATGTGCATTGTGCAGTGCCATATTATTATTGATATTATTACGAGTTCATATTGGCCAGTACTTTTTTTGGTTTGATTGCTAGATGTAGTAATTGGCTTCAGATGTTTTCATCTGTGGTGCATATAAGTTTACATAAATATAATATACATTGAAGTGCCAAAGGTCATGGGATATAGGTGCCTAGTATCATGCAGGATCCTCTCTCGCCCGACGAAGTGCTACAACTTGACGTTACACCGATTCCACAAGTAAACTGAAGACCTATGGAGAGATGCTGACTCATGCTATCTGGATAGCTTCCCACAGGGTGCATTATCCTGCTGAAATATTCCATCATTGAAGGTTACATGAAGACCATAAAGGGCTGCAAATGGCCATCAAGGACTGTAATGTAGCGGTTCCCAGTCAATAATGTGTTCAGGTAAACCACCGGACCCAACACATGCCATATGAACGTACCCCCCACTAGCCTGCACAGTGTCTTGTTGACTACTGGGGTCTATGACCTCATGGGGTCTGCACCACACCTAAACCCTACCAGCAGCCCAAAACAACTGGAACTATGACTGATCGAACCATGCCACATGTTGCCAGAGCTCAAGGGTCCAATTAGCAACGTCATGAGCTCAAGTGTGGCGCTGTGTACAGTGTCATAGTAAAAGGGGCACTATGGACACTAAGAACACTGCACTGTACTTGATATGCATCTGGTACCTCCTGCATTGAGTGTAGATATGATTTGAGACATTAGCACTTGGCTGTTAACATGGATAATCTGGCCAGGCACTGCTGGTCAGGATCATTAAGCACCCGTGGTCAGCCACGGTGGGTGGTAATGTTTTCCATGAGGTATTCCCAGTACACACGTGACATCATAGATATAGGAATCTGAATGTCCTCACAACTTTGGAAATGGAATGTCTGCTCCATCAGGCATAGGGAGCGAATGTGACATGAGAGATTATACAGAAATAAAGGGAAGGCAGCAAGGAAGCAGGGAGAAGGAGTGGAACAAAGTACTTGGACCTCCCTGGAGGCATGGTGGTGGCCCTGGCCTGCCAGGGGGCGTAACTGTGTCTGAAGATGGTAGAATTTAGTCTTGTTCCTCCTAGTACAAGGGCCACCCCGATTCCATTGCTGCTCTGCCTCAGCAACTATATAGAACTGTAACATAAAGAAGGCCTGCAATCAGCGGGGCTGCATGCCAAATACGTAGTAATAGCATTCATGGAAGGTTGGTGTGCATTATCCTATCAAGTGATTTGGTGCTTGGTTGCATTATAGTGTATATGTCCTATGTCTGTATATAGGATAATGCAATTGTAATATGGTCATGGCCAGTGGTCAGGTCATGTTGGGGTGTAGTGTCCTATGTCTGTATATGGTGTAATAGATGTATTATGGTCATGACCAGTGGTCAGGTCATGTCGGGGTGTAGTGTCCTATGTCTGTATAGGGTGTAATAGATTTATTATGGTCATGGCCAGTGGTCAGGTCATGTTGGAGGGTGTAGTATCCTATGTCTGTATAGGGTGTAATAGATGTATTATGGTCATGGCCAGTGGTCAGGTCATGTTGGGGGTGTAGTATCCTATGTCTGTATAGGGTGTAATAGATGTATTATGGTCATGACCAGTGGTCAGGTCATGTCGGGGTGTAGTGTCCTATGTCTGTATAGGGTGTAATAGATTTATTATGGTCATGGCCAGTGGTCAGGTCATGTTGGAGGGTGTAGTATCCTATGTCTATATAGGGTGTAATAGATGTATTATGGTCATGGCCAGTGGTCAGGTCATGTTGGGGTGTAGTGTCCTATGTCTGTATATGGTGTAATAGATTTATTATGGTCATGGCCAGTGGTCAGGTCATGTTGGAGGGTGTAGTGTCCTATGTCTGTATATGGTGTAATAGATGTATTATGGTCACGGCCAGTGGTCAGGTCATGTTGGGGGTGTAGTATCCTATGTCTGTATAGGGTGTAATAGATGTATTATGGTCATGTCCAGTGGTCAGGTCATGTTGGGGGTGTAGTATCCTATGTCTGTATAGGGTGTAATAGATGTATTATGGTCACAGCCAGTGGTCAGGTCATGTTGGGGTGTAGTGTCCTATGTCTGTATAGGGTGTAATAGATGTATTATTGTCAAAGCCAGTGGTCAGGTCGGGGTGTAGTGTCCTATGTCTGTATAGGGTGTAATAGATGTATTATGGTCACAGCCAGTGGTCAGGTCATGTTGGGGTGTAGTGTCCTATGTCTTTATAGGGTGTAATAGATGTATTATGGTCATGGCCAGTGGTCAGGTCATGTTGGGGGTGTAGGGTCCTATGTCTGTATAGGGTGTAACAGATGTATTATGATCATGGCCAGTGGTCAGGTCATGTTGGGGTGTAGTGTTCTATGTCTTTATAGGGTGTAATAGATGTATTATGATCATGGCCAGTGGTCAGGTCATGTTGGGGTGTAGGGTCCTATGTCTGTATAGGGTGTAATAGATGTATTATGATCATGGCCAGTGGTCAGGTCATGTTGGGGTGTAGGGTCCTATGTCTGTATAGGGTGTAATAGATGTATTATGATCATGGCCAGTGGTCAGGTCATGTTGGGGGTGTAGGGTCCTATGTCTGTATAGGGTGTAATAGATGTATTATGATCATGGCCAGTGGTCAGGTCATGTTGGAGTGTAGTGTCATATGTCTTTATAGGGTGTAATAGATGTATTATGGTCATGGCCAGTGGTCAGGTCATGTTGAGGGTGTAGTGTCCTGTGTCTGTATAGGGTGTAATAGATGTATTATGATCATGGCCAGTGGTCAGGTCATGTTGGGGTGTAGTGTCCTATATCTGTATAGGGTGTAATAGATGTATTATGGTCATGGCCAGTGGTAAGGTCATGTTGAGGGTGTAGTGTCCTGTGTCTGTATAGGGTGTAATAGATGTATTATGATCATGGCCAGTGGTCAGGTCATGTTGGGGTGTAGTGTCCTATATCTGTATAAGGTGTAATAGATGTATTATGATCATGGCAAGTGGTCAGGTCATGTTGGAGTGTAGTGTCCTATGTCTTTATAGGGTGTAATAGATGTATTATGGTCATGGCCAGTGGTCAGGTCATGTTGGGGTGTAGTGTCCTATGTCTGTATAGGGTGTAATAGATGTATTATGATCATGGCCAGTGGTCAGGTCATGTTGGGGTGTAGTGTTCTATGTCTTTATAGGGTGTAATAGATGTATTATGATCATGGCCAGTGGTCAGGTCATGTTGGGGTGTAGGGTCCTATGTCTGTATAGGGTGTAATAGATGTATTATGATCATGGCCAGTGGTCAGGTCATGTTGGGGGGTGTAGTGTCCTATGTCTGTATAGGGTGTAATAGATGTATTATGATCATGGCCAGTGGTCAGGTCATGTTGGGGGTGTAGGGTCCTATGTCTGTATAGGGTGTAATAGATGTATTATGATCATGGCCAGTGGTCAGGTCATGTTGGAGTGAAGTGTCATATGTCTTTATAGGGTGTAATAGATGTATTATGGTCATGGCCAGTGGTCAGGTCATGTTGGGGGTGTAGTGTCCTATGTCTGTATAGGGTGTAATAGATGTATTATGGTCATGGCCAGTGGTCAGGTCATGTTGAGGGTGTAGTGTCCTGTGTCTGTATAGGGTGTAATAGATGTATTATGATCATGGCCAGTGGTCAGGTCATGTTGGGGTGTAGTGTCCTATATCTGTATAGGGTGTAATAGATGTATTATGGTCATGGCCAGTGGTAAGGTCATGTTGAGGGTGTAGTGTCCTGTGTCTGTATAGGGTGTAATAGATGTATTATGATCATGGCCAGTGGTCAGGTCATGTTGGGGTGTTGTGTCCTATATCTGTATAGGGTGTAATAGATGTATTATGATCATGGCCAGTGGTCAGGTCATGTTGGAGTGTAGTGTCCTATGTCTTTATAGGGTGTAATAGATGTATTATGGTCATGGCCAGTGGTCAGGTCATGTTGGGGTGTAGTGTCCTATGTCTGTATAGGGTGTAATAGATGTATTATGGTCATGGCCAGTGGTCAGGTCATGTTGGGGGTGTAGTGTCCTATGTGTGTATAGGGTGTAATAGATGTATTATGGTCATGGCCAGTGGTCAGGTCATGTTGAGGGTGTAGTGTCCTATGTCTTTATAGGGTGTAATAGATGTATTATGGTCAGGTCATGTTGGGGTGTAGTGTCCTATGTCTGTATAGGGTGTAATAGATGTATTATGGTCAGGTCATGTTGGGGTGTAGTATCCTATGTCTATATAGGGTGTAATAGATGTATTATGATCATGACCAGTGGTCAGGTCATGTTGGGGGTGTAGTGTCCTATGTCTGTATAGGGTGTAATAGATGTATTATGGTCATGGCCAGTGGTCAGGTCATGTTGGGGTGTAGTGTCCTATGTCTGTATAGGGTGTAATAGATGTATTATGGTCATGGCCAGTGGTCAGGTCATGTTGGGGGTGTAGTGTCCTATGTGTGTATAGGGTGTAATAGATGTATTATGGTCATGGCCAGTGGTCAGGTCATGTTGAGGGTGTAGTGTCCTATGTCTTTATAGGGTGTAATAGATGTATTATGGTCAGGTCATGTTGGGGTGTAGTGTCCTATGTCTGTATAGGGTGTAATAGATGTATTATGGTCAGGTCATGTTGGGGTGTAGTATCCTATGTCTATATACGGTGTAATAGATGTATTATGATCATGACCAGTGGTCAGGTCATGTTGGGGGTGTAGTGTCCTATGTCTGTATAGGGTGTAATAGATGTATTATGGTCATGGCCAGTGGTCAGGTCATGTTGGGGTGTAGTGTCCTATGTCTGTATAGGGTGTAATAGATGTATTATGGTCATGGCCAGTGGTCAGGTCATGTTGGGGGTGTAATGTCATATAAATTAAGTCAGACGAATAAGCAGTCCTGTTGTACGATAAGTAGATAACTAATAACTACTGTAAGCATAGTAATACGTAGTAGGACCCACAGTAGCCAGCCCTTCAGTGTCCCAAATATTTGTGCTGTTGCAGCCATAACATTTTTCTGTGATATGGGAGATGGTATTACTGACGCGAGCATCGCAAATCAGTATGTGTTTGGGCCATGGGAGACTCAGACATATGTTGCTGGAAAGGTACCTCCTCTCTGGACAGAAAACTGGAAAGGGGGGAAGGGAAATTAATATTTTGGGTCTAGTTTGTTACTGTTAAGGACTAAGAGGTATCAATGTTTCTTTCTGCCCCCTGAATGAAAATTTCTATTTACGACCCTGCCCTCTTGGTTGTAGCCTTAATTAAACCTACTCGTGCGCACGTACATACACGCACACACAATAAAAGGTACAACTGACGTTATAAAAAGTGTATTTTGTGCTTAAAGTTGGTCTACGCAGAGACTTGCTGTCGATTACCATTGTACTCAAAATTCACACGGGTCGGCGACATGTTTATGATCTTTCTGGGGACTTGTTGCTTGGATACGTATATGCAAAATCAATACTCTTCTGTCTCAGGGAATGCCACACCTGCATCTGTTTCCTGGCATCCTGTAATTACTATGAGCGCCTTCTAAGTAAACACTCTCTCAGCTATTCCAGTAGAAGTCTACATGCCGTATTCCGGGTGGCACTGAAATGTTTCATCCTCTCCTGTGTATAAACTTCCCGACAAATACTTACCTGTAATGAACTATTCAAGGCCACTCTCCTAAACTTAGGTTTAGGGGCTCATACACCGATCTGAGTACTATGCATGAAAGTGCACTGTATCGCGCATGGCATTTGGAGTCAACACAATTATTAAACCTTCTATTTATGACTCTACTGTATCACCGTCATGTGGTCAGCAGGGGGCGTTGGATGACAAGGCAGAAGGGCATTTCTGCTGTCTGCATGCATGCAGCTACTCAGTCCTGGTGTCAGTAGACATTGCAGGACATGAAGTGCGGCTATGACGCTATACACTTTACCAGGTAGCGCTATTTCTGGTGGACATTATGACAGGGGTGCCCCCACACTGTGGATTCCCACGGCTAGAGTGTGCCCAGCCTGTCATAGCCTAGTGTTGGTAGCGGCTATTTCAGGCGACCTCACTGTTTGTCACTCTATGCTTTCGCTACCAGCCTAGGCTATGAGCAGTGGTGCTAGCACAACATTTTTGAATTAATTTTATTTGTAATACCTCTCAACCACTGCAAGGAACTATGCAGATTGTCACCATCACCAGAGTGGATATTTGCACCAACCCTCAGTCGCCTGCAACAGATACTCCTACTGATGGCACAATTCTCATAATAATCATATGCCTTGCTACACCCACTTGATCAGTGTCATGAATCCATGTTTGACGTCTTTTCATATCAATGTCACCTCCTTGTCATATCATATCATATCAATGTCACCTCCTTGTCATATCATATCATATCAATGTCACCTCCTTGTCATATCATATCATATCAATGTCACCTCCTTGTCATATCATATCATATCAATGTCACCTCCTTGTCACATCATATCATATCATATCAATGTCACCTCCTTGTCATATCATATCATATCAATGTCACCTCCTTGTCATATCATATCATATCAATGTCACCTCCTTGTCACATCATATCATATCAATGTCACCTCCTTGTCATATCATATCATATCAATGTCACCTCCTTGTCATATCATATCATATCATATCATATCAATGTCACCTCCTTGTCATATCATATCAATGTCACCTCCTTGTCATATCATATCAATGTCACCTCCTTGTCACTTACAACTGCCTCCTCCCTCTGCCTCACTGCGCTTGACACTGACACCCACTACACCTCTAAAATTGAGGCTATGCATCACAACATCGTCAGCTCCTACCTCTACCACATCTCCCTTCACCCCCCCCCCCCGCCCCCACACTATCTAGAACTACTGACCTTATCACCTATCCCCTGATCTCACGGCTCTGTACTCTCTACCTCCCTTTACCACAAGGATCCTATCCATTCTCACCTCATCTTCTCCCTCCAGATGACTTACATCTTACTCCCCACCTGCTCAACTTGTCCCTCTCCTCTGGTCCCTTCCCTTCATTATTCAAGCATGTCCTGGTCTCTCCAATAAGCCCGTCCTTGACTACTCTTCTATTTCTAATTACCACCACATCTGTCTTCTCCCCTTTGCCTCTAAGCTACTTGAAAGGGTACTTTACAACCGCCTCACTTCCTTCCTCTCCATCCTACTTTTTCTATTTTCGTCCTCTTCCACCCTACAGATACATTTCCTATGGGTGACCACCTTCTCATTTAAATCCTACCTCTGCCTCTGGCTCTTTCCCCCTTCCTATCAATGTTCCTCATGGTTATTCGCTTAAACCCCCTTCTCTTCTACAATTCCTCCTACAGTGAGAGCTTATTAGCTTGTCCATTCTCCAATATCATCTCTACACCCAAATTTACCTTACTGTCCAGACCTCCCGCCTTCTGTCCTCTTCTTCGTCACATGCTGTGTTTGCGGTCTCCTCTTAGATGTCCATAGGTTTCTTTAACATGGCAAGAAAAAGAAAAGGGTAAGTGAGCTTGATGGTTAACAGTATGCAACAAGCTGCTCTCATAGTAGGGTCTGCACCTATTAAAAAATACCACACAAAAAAACGAGCAAGAGCGCTTATGTCTAACATACTAGGGAGAGTCAATATCCCATTACAAATTAAAATATTTAACGTACACAGTATACATAGGGGTAAAACCACAGAAATAGTTAACATGATTGAGTTTAGGGAAGGATACTCGATTCAGGGTATGGTGACACATTACATTAAATGGTGCGGAACATTACTTTATCTTATCTAATATTGGTTAATGTAAAAATACTTCAAAACCATGGGTGGGCACCAGTGACCAATTTCAATCAGATTTCCATATTGTCCATTGTGTTGAAATTGCGTTTGACTTTAAATTGCATCATTCTCTAATATTTAATGAAGATGAGTTGTTAAGATGGAAAACATTTAGTCATGTGCTCCAATGGTGTTGTAATGCACAAAGACATCCCTTCTATACGCTCCTATATTTGTAATGGCTAGGTGCCCAGCCAAATGTACAACCAGTGACCTAACCCTGAGATAGAAAAGTGTCACAGTTGAATGTGTTTAACTTAAAAATACACAGTTGTCATAACCATTTCCAGCAACACATCGTCACACCTGACAAGGCCCCTTAAAAATACGGAAAGCTGGCCAATTTTTTAAATTAAGAATCAATTGACAATGACGTTTAGCTATTTATCTGTCTAAATAAGTGTAATAAAATGTGCATACAACCAGCGCCACATTCTTGTGCTGTATTGTTCCGCTAGGAAGTGTGTGTCCTGTTATCGCTGAGTAACAATGCAATATAACATAAACATCAGTATAACCTGTATGCTGCAATGCAAGTGATGACTTCTGCACAAAGTGAAGAGTAAATGAGAGCATACATGTTATAAAGCATCATCTTCATGTATTGTTATTACCGGAGGGGGAGACGGCCTCCTGGCACACAGAGGTGGCTGATTATTCCTTGACAAGGTGAGGAGGGGGTGCAGCGGTCTATTACTAATAAGGGGTGAACTGAGGATACACCTTATTGTGGCCCTGCTGTGCCTCCCAAGTGTTGTATAGTGGGTCAGTGGCATAGTCTGCTTCACCCACTTTTTCTGGCTGAGTGGATTCACTGATTTAAAGAACTTTATTGACATTTCTCTCTCTTCAACACTCATGGACTTATATACAGTTTTTGCCTCTTTCATTGCAAAAGGTTCTTTCACAGCTTTTTACTGTAATATTACTTTATCTACAAGAGCCCCATCTTGTGACCGTTTGGAGGTACTACACCAGTAATACATCTTATTTGATCTATTGGACTCGATTTTTATCTTGAACATATGTGAGGTATTTTTCTTTGATGGCCTTATGATGAAGAGACGTGGAAACAAAACACCTGCGCCTACCCCAGTCAAGTCCAAATCATCCGCTGCCTTCCATAATCTCTTCGGAGCTCTGTCCTCCGCTGACGGCGCCCACGCGGCCCTAACACCTCCGGCCATGGCTTCTGAAGGCTCAGAGGGTTCTTGTACTCTGAAGACCCACTCTCCTTCCTCACAAAAGTACACTCAAGTCAGACATACCGAGATTACTGATATTTTAAATCACCTCCGCTCCCTTCCTACCAGACAGGATCTGCAGCAAGACCTGCAATCCCTGGAACTGCGAATACAGGAGGTGGTCAAGATCCGCCTGAACTCTTTTCAGTCAGATCTACCTCACGTAGGTGGGTGTGGTTCATCAAAAAATGTGAAAAACTCATGTCGACCTATAGACCTGTCGACCTAGCACATGTCGACCTAGAAACCCTGTCGACCTTCCATCCATGTCGACCTAGTGACTGTCGACCTAAAGTGGTCGACCTAAACATTGTCGACCTAGACACTGTCGATCTTCAGACCGGATCCCACGTAGGTAACTGGGTGGCTGCGACTGAGGATCATAATGAGCAGTTAGACTCCAAATTAAATGACGTAATCAACCGTCAATCTCATCTACTACTTGATATGCAGATGTGACTAGATGACATGGACAACAGGGGGCGTCGTAATAATTTGAGAGTACGAGTAGTCCCAGAAGATGTCCAACAAGAAGGTATAATTGACGTCCTTACGAAAAAAATTTAATGAGCTGTTAGAGTCTGACCTTAATGAGGAGATTCTGTTTGACCATGCCCATAGGGCCTTGCACCACAAAGGAATACCTACGGACACAGGGACATTATTTGCCGTCTCATTGTTTCTCTAAACAGGGCCAGCACCCACATCAGTGTACTCCCACATCATTTAAGAATGGGTAAGTGATGGTGGGGGATTAATATATATTAATACAGTTTCAAGCTGGTCTGGACTATTAATGTTTTGTTGGTATTGATGAGGTGAATTAATGTTATGAGGGAGCTGGTGGGATTATTTTTCTTATATGATGGTTCTTTATTAAACGTGGGGGTTATTAATGTTATATGGAGTTGGTGGAGCTTATTAATATAGTGTAGGGCCTTTTAATGCAGGATATTAATGTAATGTTGAGTAATATGCCTATTTATTACATTTAAATGCTTGGAATTTGATATTAGTGCTGTTTGGTGGAACAGAGGCTAAACGATCAAACGTGGGTACTGTTGACTTAATGTCAGGTCTGGATGGGATGATATGTGCCTCTTTATTAAATTTAATTGTTATTAATTTAATATTGTTGCTAGTTGGAGATGGAGGTTAATTATTAAACATGGTTGATATTGAGTTATTGTTGGGCTAGTTGTAAGAAGGGCTAGCGTATTCATTTGGTTCTTGCCATTTCAGGTGGTGAATAGTAGGCTAGAACCAAAACTGTAAGGATCTGGTTAGGCAGCAACAGACACCAGCTGCGGCAGATGGTGGAAGCTGCAAACCAGGTAGGAGGAGATAGACTATCTACCAAATGTCCTGACCTGCTTTTGCCTGTGCCTTTAAAAAAATTCCTTATAAATACCTGGGTTTTGAACTGTGGACTAAAACTGATTGCTATTCCCTGGTTCTTATTGCTACTGGTTACTATGTCTGCACCAAATCCTGGGCTGACTGACTTGAAGGCATCTAACTGGTGAGCAACTGGTTGCTCACTGTTGTTGCCATATTGTATGGAAACTGTACTCTGCTGTTATAATCTCATCTGAGATAATAGAGTTTAATAAACCACAAATATCACGTGACTACTCACTTCTCTCCTCCAACTGTGATCTGGTCCCCGCCTTGCTTTTTTTTATAGGATAGGATATTCCTGATATCACCACCCCTAATTCTCTTACCATAACACTGTAAATATCTATACAATAAATAAAAGCAAAATAAAGTACAGTACAACAATACCCAACATAAATATATGTATGGGATGAACTGATAAATTCTGTATGGTCATTTAACAACATGATACTGTCCTGGCAGTACACTGCTCAAAAAAATAAAGGGAACACTTAAACAACACAATGTAACTCCAAGTCAATCACACTTCTGTGAAATCAAACTGTCCACTTAGGAAGCAACACTGATTGACAATCAATTTCACATGCTGTTGTGCAAATGGAATAGACAACAGGTGGAAATTATAGGCAATTAGCAATACAAACCCAATAAAGGAGTTGTTCTGCAGGTGGTGACCACAGACCACTTCTCAGCTCCTATGCTTTCTGACTGATGTTTTGGTCAGTTTTGAAAGCTGGTGGTGCTTTTACTCTAGTGGTAGCGTGAGACGGAGTCTACAACCCACACAAGTGGCTCAGGTAGTGCAGCTCATCCAGGATGGCACATCAATGCGAGCTGTGGCATGAAGGTTTGCTGTGTCTGTCAGCGTAGTGTTCAGAGCATGGAGGCGCTACCAGGAGACAGGCCAGTACATCAGGAGACGTGGAGGAGGCCGTAGGAGGGCAACAACCCAGCAGCAGGACCGCTACCTCCGCCTTTGTGCAAGGAAGAACAGGAGGAGCACTGCCAGAGCCCTGCAAAATGACCTCCAGCAAGCCACAAATGTGCATGTGTCTACTCAAACGATCAGAAACAGACTCCATGAGGGTGGTATGAGGGCCCGACGTCCACAGGTGGGGGTTGTGCTTACAGCTCAACACCGTGCAGGATGTTTGGCATTTGCCAGAGAACACCAAGATTGGCAAATTCACCACTGGCGCCCTGTGCTCTTCACAGATGAAAGCAGGTTCTCACTGAGCACATGTGACAGACGTGACAGAGTCTGGAGATGCCAAGGAGAACGTTCTGCTGCCTGCAACTTCCTCCATCATGACCGGTTTGGCAGTGGGTCAGTAATGGTGTGGGGTGGCATTTCTTTGGGGGCCGCACAGCCCTCCATGTGCTCGCCAGAGGTAGCCTGACTGCCATTAGGTACCGAGATGAGATCCTCAGACCCCTTGTGAGACCATATGCTGGTGCGGTTGGCCCTGGGTTCCTCCTAATGCAAGACAATGCCAGACCTCATGTGGCTGGAGTGTGTCAGCAGTTCCTGCAAGACGAAGGCATTGATGCTATGGACTGGCCCGCCCGTTCCCCAGACCTGAATCCAATTGAGCACATCTGGTTCATCATGTCTCGCTCCATTCACCAATGCCACGTTGTACCACAGACTGTCCAGGAGTTGGCGGAAGCTTTAGTCCAGGTTTGGGAGGAGATCCCTCAGGAGTCCATCCGCCACGTCATCAGGAGCATGCCCAGTCATTGTAGGGAGGTCATACAGGCACGTGGAGGCCACACACACTACTGAGTCTCATTTTGACTTTTTTTAAAGGACATTACATCAAAGTTGAATCAGCCTGTAGTGTATTTTTCCACTTTAATTTTGAGTGTGACTCCAAATCCAGACCTCCATGGGTTAATAAATTTGATTTCCATTAATAATTTTTGTGTGATTTTGTTGTCAGCACATTCAACTATGTAAATAACAAAATATTTAATAAGAATATTTCATTCATTCAGATCTAGGATGTGTTATTTTAGTATTCCCTTTATTTTTTTGAGCAGTGTATATATGATAGACATGTTTGCCAATAGAGGGCCACAGTCTATGTCTATGGTAATTGAAAAACAGAAATGTTGATTTGGAGATGGCTCAATCATGAACAGGTTTAAAATCTGAATTTTATTAACAACAAAAAATGACCTAAAAATAAATCAATATAATAGTAGTAATAATAATAATAATAATAATAATAATAATAATACTATATATTAAATATGTCCAAACTGCGACAATTAATACAAGACAAAGAAGAGAGCGGAATTCAATTGTTTTCTCTCGCCCTATCTCCTGTCTAAAGTGATGGGAGATTGCAGGGCGATAGTTACTTGATCCCCCTTATCACACATATCACACCCATATCAGTTGGGTTTGGCCGCATAAAGCGGCCAAACCCAGTTAAAATCATGGGTGTGATCGCAAAGTTTGGGTCACTTTTCCGCACATTTCAGCTCCCTACCCCTTGGGGTTGCGGGCTGAAATGTTGATATTGCGTCCGTCGGCAGAAACAATTGAATAGCTGCTGGCGGGCACGATCGGGGGCAGAAGTCGGGGAGAGAGAATTGAATTCTGCCCAGAGAACTAGAGTGATAAAACTTCTTACCTCTATAACTTTACCTGAGCTGAAATAAATGGCTCATAGGGGAGACTTCAACAGCAGCAGCGCGACTCACGCCATTTGCCTGGCTGATTCCCCCATGGGTAAAGTACCAGCCAATCAGCTCCTAACTGTCATTTTACAAACACAGCCTATGACATGGCAGTTAGGAGCTGATTTTTGGTACTTTTTATGTTTTTCACTTTATCTTTCTCAAGCTTTGATAAATCTCCTCCAAAGTACAAAAAAAAATCAGCTCCTATCTGACATGTCACAGGCGGTGTTTGAAAAATGACAGTTAGGAGCTGATTGGCTGGTACTTTATCTCCATCCAAGACTTAGTACATAGACCCCTGTGACTCTGTACATCGGTGTGGACGTTATCAAAACGCACGCTACTTACTGTACAAACAAATTGCTTCACTACATCCAACATTGGGGGTAATTCCAAGTTGATCGCAGCAGGAAATTTTTTAGCAATTGGGCAAAACCATGTGCACTGCAGGGGGAGGCAGATATAACATGTGTAGAGAGAGTTAGATTTGGGTGTGGTGTGTTCAATCTGCAATCTAATTTGCAGTGTAAAAATAAAGCAGCCAGTATTGACCCTGCACAGAAACAAAATAACCCACCCAAATCTAACTCTCTCTGCACATGTTATATCTGCCTCCCCTGCAGTGCACATGGTTTTGCCCAATTGCTAACTTTCTTGCTGCTGCGATCAACTCAGAATTACCCCCATTGGCATTTATTCAGATGTATCGAGAGGGTGTGGTTCATAGGATTGACCACACTTAGGTCTACCATGTCTAGGTCGACCACTATTGGTCAACAGTGACTAAGTCGACACCCAAAATAGGTCGACACAAGCATAAGGTCGACATAAAGTTTTTACATTTTGTTGGTGTAATTTTCTTCGTAGAGTGACCGGGAACCCCAATTAGTGCACCGTGTCCCCTCGTGGTCGGGCAAGGTTACCGTTCCCAATTGTAGTCCATGTGGATCGTAAAGTATGAAAAAGTTCATTAAAAAAATTGTGAAAAACTCATGTTGACCTTTTGTCATGTCGACCTAGTGACCAATAGTGGTCGACATAGACACTGGATACCGAATGGAGAAGTTCTCAGATCTTGCGTCATTTTTCTTACCCTCCATAACCCTGCTTTTATTATTAATATTTCTATTATTATTGTTCGATAAGCTTGAGGTAGAATTTCCTTGTCATTTCCAGATAATCCGTTGTACATTTACTGTACCTAAAAAAGTTATTTTCTTCCAACAACACGAGGCTATAGGATGTACTGTCATTTCCTATATGCTCTTTAGTTCTCTATGCATTGTGGATTGCCGGTAACCTTTGGCTTCCACCCTGTCTGACACGTCGCGCGTTGCTATTTCCTGGCTTGTTGGAAAGCCTCTTTCTATCTTTAAATCAAGATATTTTCAGCTGTGACTAAATCTTGTGTTTATTTTTCTCTGTCACACACTGGGCTGCAACAAATATAGTTACATAGTGACATAGGGGGTCATTCTGACCCGTTCGCTCGCTGCTTTTTAACGCAGCCGAGCGAACGGGTCCCTACTGCGCATGCGCCCGCGCCGTAGTGCACTGGCGCATGCCAGATGGGCTGTGAGGCGGTCGCTGGGTGGGAAGGGGCGGAACGGCAGCATTTGGCCGCCATTTCGTGGGAACGGGGGCGGGCCACAGCAGCTGCGTAACATCACACGCAGCCGCTGCGGCCGGGGTGCGATGAGTAGCTCCCGGCCAGCGCGCTAAAGCTGCTCTGGTCGGGAGCTACTCTTGAAGTGCAAAGGCATCGCCGCTGTGTGATGCCTTTGCACTTCTGCGGGAGGGGGGAAAGCGGCACTGACCTGCTGGGCCGATTAGCCCTGTGCTGGGCGTCCCCCCGCATGTCAGTGTGAATGATCGTAGCTGTGCTAAATTTAGCACAGCTACGATCAATTCAGAATGACCCCCACAGTTACATAGTTTGTGAGGTTGAAAAAAGACAATCCGTCCGTCGAGTTCAACCTATTTGTGTTCTCCAACTTTGTATTATTTTCAGGAGTAATTTTATCTGTTGATAAAGTCGGTCGTTGTGTTGTATTTTCCTCATTTTATTATAACTATGGTATGTGATCTATCCACCATAACCCTGTATATCCTTATCCATTAGGAATTTATCTATCCCATTCATAAAAGTATTGACTGAGTCCGCCATTACCACTCTCTCAGGCAGGGAATTCCAAACTTGTATTGTCCTTACTGTGAAAAAACCTTTTCGCCTCTGTGTGCGGAAACTCCTCTCCTCTAACCTAAGCGGGTGTCTATGTGTCTTCTGTGTTGGTCTTAACAAAAACAGATCCCCCGCGAGCTCTGTGTATTGTCCCCTTAAATATTTATAAATGTTGATCATGTCTCCTCTTAATCTCTTCTTTTCCAGTGTGAACATGCAAAGCCTTGCAAGTCTTTCCTGGTATTCCAGCGTCTCCATTCAAAATACATCACTTCAGTAGACAATACTAATTTACAATTCCATAAAATGAAGTTCTGTTGAAATTCCAGGTTTACAATAACCCCATCCAGTTTGCCTATCTGGAAAGTCCTGTTAAACCTCCAAAAATAAGAAAGTGACCATCCCACTCTGCACAGTCATCTCTCATTAAGATAATCTAAATGTAATTCAAACAATGTCCTTTCTGGCACAGGTTCCCCCAACTGAATAGTAAGTACCACTCCTTCAAAATTAATAGATTCTTATAGATCCATAGTATGGCAGCAATACAAACATATCTTGATCATCTGGTGCAGCACTGCATAAACTTTGTTACGCGTTTCACAGGACTGCTGCCCACTTCTTCTGACATTTATGCTGATTTCTAGATAACATAAATATAAAAAACTATAAGCAGAAAAGATTCAAAGGTAAGATTATTAAAACTCATGTCATACTTACATAAATTCAGATCTCTTGTTCCAAAAACAAAATCTATTTGTCTATAATATTTGCAAACTGTTATCTAAAACCATATATGATGTCATAAATGTATGCGACTGTGTTAGGAGCCCATGAAATGCGTAACAAAGTTTATGCGGTCTACCACATGCTGAACCACATAATCAAGTATTGATGCCATACTATGAATCTTCAATAAACTATTTCAAAGAAGTGGTATTGACTATTCAGTTGGGGAACCCGTGCCAGAAAGGACATTGTTTGCATTTGGATTCTGTTGGATGGAGAATATCTGGAATTATCCCCTCTTTTCAAGGCAGCAAAAGCCAACAATTGTATGTACCCAATCTCCCAAGCAGTTAGGGCGCTGGTCTGCATATTTTTACTCAGTCGAAATATAATTGCCATTTTGGCATTGCATTGTGCCACACACACAATTGCTTCCAAGATTTGAAGTCAGCGGCCCATCCTCCGATGCACCTTTGCAAATGCCATCATCTTTTTACGCAAAGGTAATTCCCGCTCTGAGAATGTTGGCCACTCAAAAAAGCACTACCTTTTTTTTTTTTTTCAATCACTGAGTTTGTTTTATGCACTGCCTAATGTAAACGTTCAATAACGTGTATATATAAAATCATAGGACATATATATATATATATTATATATATATATATATATATATATATATATATATATTTGTATGGAAAGCCCGGCACTCCCACAGCTGGCTACATGCCCTGGTGCCCTCAGAAAGGTATGAACACAGAAATAAACAAACTGCGGCACTCGGGGACTGATAGAAGAATCAATGTATTGAACAATGCAAGATGTCCATCGACGTTTCGGGGAATTCAACCCCTTTCTCAAGATGTGCAAGTGTCAGTGTTTGACACTTGCACAACTTGAGAAAGGGGTTGAATTCCCCGAAACGTCGATGGACATCTTGCATTGTTCAATACATTGATTCTTCTATCAGTCCCCGAGTACCGCAGTTTGTTTATTTCTGTATATATATATATATATATATATATATATAGATAGATAGATAGATAGAATTTGGAAAATCGGCACCCATATATTAATTGACAACTGTGTGGTGCTCCATTAAGAGCCAATTGATCAATCAATAAAAAGAATATAGATGGGCACTCAATATCAAAAAATTGATAACATTTTCTTAAATGAAGAAAAAAGTATCTTTATTTACTCACAAGTGTGCATATATTGTCAATATGAGTAATCTGTAAATAGGATTTAATAAAATAGTAAAGGCTCACATACTTCTTAAAAAGCAATGTTCAGCCTCACGCTATTTCTGTATTGGCCTACGGAAAGCCGCCAGTTCATAGGTGTTTTAGTGCTGATACACGCGGTCCCGGCTTTTCGGATCTCCAGCACAGCAGAGGACACAGCACACAACGTCACGCGTCCACAGGCCAATATATGAGAACATCCATGTATAGGAGATGCCGACGCCAGAATCCCGACACCGCTCAGGAGACTGGTGCCGGATCACCAACAGCTGACATCCTGAGTATTGGGGTATGGGTTAGGGACTGGGGGTGGGGGGGGGAGGTTAGGCACTAGGGTAGGTTAAAGTTAGGCACTGGGGGGGGGTTGCCGTGGCCGACATCCCTTGAGGGTTAGCCCTAGCTGCCAACCCCCATGAGTTAGGGTAGAAGACGGGGGGGGGGGGGTAATAGTACTTACCCCCTCCGATGTCGGGATCTTCAGTGCTGGTATACCGCAGTAGGTCATGTGACTGTCAGCATCCCAAGCGCCGGGATATAGTATATATTCCATGTAGGGGCGCAACTGTGCTGTAGTGATTCTGGCACAGACAAACATCGGTGTGTTGATGGGACTGTGCAGAGTTGGACATAAGCAAAAATACTCATGTTGCCAGGTGTATCTTTTGCACTTAGTATAGGGCAGGTGTAAGTGCACCCTGATGAAGGCAGCCACACCTGTACAACTCTGCTTATTGTGGATATAACCTTTATTTTATAATTCCAACCCTGCATCAGATCCTCAGTCCTCCTAACTGGTGACCGCCAGACAACAAACATTCACGGAATATCAATCACCATGACAGCGGTTCCTGATCCAGTTTCCCGTTTGGCATATTATCATTGCGCCAGTTCTTTGGTTGGCACTTTTTCAGATTTTTGAACAATCACTTTCTAGAAAATGAATCTTCACAATTGCAATGGTACATACACAGGATGTGTCTGTGTCTTGTGTATTTCTGAGTATCAGAGGAGCAACAGTGCATTTAGGGTTTACACTAACTACCAAACATCGGAAAGAGGAAATGATATCACCTTCTGAAACACAATGTTGCAATTTCTGGAATGCACAGGCCTATATTTGCCGTACGGTCTAACTGGCACATGTCAAAGTCAGCACTATGGCAGTGGTCCATATTAAGAAAAAGGCACATGGCAGACGGCTATTATTTCTGCTGTACCAATATGTATTTTGGGCCTTGTGCCTCAGTGACTGCACCTGAATAATGGATCAGACCACAAAATAAATGCATCAAATATGAGTAGGCAAACACACATGGAAATGTATTTTATGCTCTCTTTTTTTTATTTATTTTTTAACTTTTTGGTACTACACCAAGTAGCTTTTTCTTTGTGCAAAAATAATGGATGTTGGGGGTTAGACCGTGAGCATGGGGGATACACAATTACCAATTTAGCGTAGTTAGTCAAAACAACAGCATGGGTGCCCACATCAATTCAAAGACGCAATCCTGCGAAAATATAATGAGGCGTATGTGTTTTAAAAAATAATATTATTATTATTTTAAAACAAATTATTGTGGCAAGCTATGGGAAGCATATTGGTGATTGCCAGATTAACTTAGTTTGTTTCATCAGGCTGCAGTTAAGGATTTAGTACTGTGTAGTGTATGCAACTACCATGGTAACCACAGTGGCATGGCACATGATGTAGTGAGCAGAAAGGCCTTAGAGCAGGGGATCCCAAACTGGGTGCGGTAGGGCACTTGCAGGGGTGCCCTGGGTTGGTGGTCCAGGACTAATTCAAATTATTTATGGTCAATGTAATAGGCAATATCAGTCCTTGTGGCTGTCAATCATAACATAAGTAGAGTAACAGAAGTAAATCCTGTCCCTCACCACTACATTGAACCTAAGAACTGCATATTAGCACAATTTATTTAATTTTTTTTTTTTTTTTTTATTTCTCTATAACAAACTTGGTCTAGAGGTGACATGAAAAAAATTCTGATACTCTTGGGTGCCGTGATTCAAATAAAATTGTGAACCACTGCCTTAGATTGCCTCCCTGAGCTCCGTCTACTTCATGTACTGTGAAAATCTTATACTCCTTCTCCCACCTCTGTCTTCACAAGACATACTGAGAGTTGTGTGTCCCTGACGGCAATACTTGTCTTACCTTCTTAGAGATCTTAAAAAGGAGATAATAATTTGTATAAGGACCGCTAAGATAACTGATTGGTACTTTCTGTTCCTGTACCGAGTAGACCTCCCTGGGGACCTGGGTTTACTACCTAATGGGCATTGATTTTATCAGATGCCCAGGCCCTGCTGCCATGATAACCTACCCTTCTCTGCCCTACTTTGGTTCCTACAGCTTGCCTCCTCTCTGTTCTATAGCAGCTTCATTTCTCCATCCGGTCTGCTTCACTTATTGAGCCAGAGACTGCGGCCTATTCTTCATCCCGCCATCCCAAGGCTCCTATCTTTATAGGAAGCATCCCAGGTTCTTCTTCTACTGCCACCCACCTACCTCTCAATTGCTCTGAATCCTGTTTCAGCCACATTTACACTCGGAGGCCACTCCAGTCCTCTGTCCAGGACAGCACTCTCCAACTGAAGTCACATCTGTAGTATGGTTCTTTAGCATTCATCCCTTGGCTCCTAAAACATCAGAAGAAGCCTCTTGCATTGCTTTGCTGACATCTAGCCCAGGATGAGTGAACCTCCTTGGACCTCTGGTAACTTGTCACCTGTCCTACTGCATTTGTTCCTGGACTAATTCCTCGTTTTCACCACCAAAGACCACAGCTAATTTTTTCCTTTCATGCTCTTATTTTCTTTTCTTGTTCATTGCCCCAGTAAATTGATCCCTTCCCCCTCACATTGCTGATACCACCATTACTATTTTGGCCCCTGCCTCTCACCGCATTTAGTTTGTCCCTGCATACTCCACTTATCCTGTCTGATCTGTAGTGTTTACCACATCCTTGCTAATGTTACCATGCACCCCCATATTTGGCTGGGCACCGTGACTCTCAGACATTCTGGAGTATTACCCATAGGCTAAGAGGAGTCTTCAGCTCCCTGCGTGGTGTAAAACTATCTGACATTCTGGAGTATTACCCGTAGGCTAAGATGGGTCTCCAGTTCCCGGCATGGTGTAAAACTATCTGAACATGCAATGCCAGGAGCCACACCCCCTAACACTTATAAAACCTGATCTAGCAGCCAGTGCTAGGTGATTGTTCTATAATCTTGTGTGCACCCAGCAAATATTTCAAGGAGATATCAGCTTCTGACCTCCAGCTTTTCTTTTGGCTACTCCTCTGTCTGATGTCTTATTGGATTACCATGAACTGACCTTGGTTACTGATTATTGACATGTATAATTTATGATGCATACCCTCACAGTGCATAGCATCTTTGCACTACAAACTGCAAGGCTAATGAAGAAACTGGTTTGGAGCACAGAGGATGACTCATACCCCTTTCACATCACACAAATAACCAGGTATCGACACGGCATATTGCCGTGTCGACACGGGTCAGTGTACGATGTGAAAGCACTTTCCAAGAATTAGCGGGTCGTCTGACCCGGTAATTCAACCCGGTATAAAAGAAGGATTATACCCGGGTTGAATACCGGGTCAGGTGCAGTGTGAATGGGAGCCGCGTCGATACGACACGGTTCCCATTCACAGCATAGGGAGAGGCGGCGCAGGAGATGAGGTCATCTCCCAGCGCCGCCTCCACCCCCGCCCCTGCTGCTGTTGCGCCCCCCCGCTGCTATGGCAACCGACCCGGTATATTGCCGGGTCGGAAAGCCAGCAGAGGGGAGCAAATGCCGGATCCCATCCGGTAAGGACACGTTTCTTTTACCGGGTGGGATCCGGCATTTGCGATCTGAATGCGGTATCAAAAAGTTGGCCAGTTATGTAAAATGTGCCATAAAGGTTTAAAGGGCCCCATACACTAAAACGATAATCCCCGATTTCATCCGATTTCGAGCATTCGGCCCGATAGATCGGGTGAAATCTGGCATTTTTGAGGTGTCTCTAATCCGATCCGTTTCGTGTTCCCGTGAGCATCGGATTGGATCCTCCAGATTGAATGTGCTGCACTCGTGATATGTCAGACCCCGCAGGCATGGCTGGGATCGGCAAAAGATATATTGTATGCAAAAGAACGATATATCTTGGGCAATCCTGCCCCCCGGGAGGCTGCCGGGGTAATCACCTGCAACATGTCAGACGGACATGCCGCAGTAGTGTATGGGGCCCTTTAAATAAAGTAGATGCTGGAATATGGATGATCTAGCTGCTAAAACCAGTATATGCTATATCTTACTCCCAGATCAATTATGTGACATCCTGCGTTAGTCAGAGTACAAGACCTCTGCTTTATTTTTACATTGAAGAATTTCCTAATCTAGCAGTTTCCAATCAGGATGTAGATATTCCTGTATATACCATTGTTTTTCCAATGAAAATAAAACAAATAATGAGCTTTGTTTCTGCAAGTTTTCATATCAATTTAATTTTGTTACCGTTCTACTGTAAGTGCAGAGCTAATGGGGGCCCAGTAGTGACTGTGGAATTATGGAACATTCTGCATTTTATGCAGTACACACATTTTATAATCTTAAAAACACGATACATATAAGGGATCTGTTATGCTCAGAACCCTCAAATTGTCTATCATTTAGAACATTATATTGAAAGTATATATAAGGACACAGGGGGTCATTCAGACCCGGTCGCACGCTAGCTTTTTTTGCAGCGCTGCGATCAGGCCAGAACTACGCATGCGTATGCATCGCAATGTGCAGGCGCGTCGCTCGGGTACAAAGCGGATCATTGCTGTGCGATGGGTTTTACGAAGATTCCATTCGCACAGCGGTCGCACGGTGATTGACAGGAAGAGGGCGTTTGTGGGTGGCAACTGACCGTTATTAGGGAGTGGTTGGGAAAACGCAGGCGTTCCCAAGCGTTTGCAGGGCGAGGTGTCTGACGTCAATTCCGGCCCCGGACAGGCTTATGTGATCGCAGCGTCTGAGTAAGTTCTGGGCAACTCAGAAACTGCACAAAGGTTTTTTGTACCGCCTGGCTGCACATGCGATCGCACACTTGCACAGCTAAAATACAGTCCCCGGTGGGCGGCGACTATACGAACGCAGGACTGCAAAAAACTGCTAGCAAGCGAACAGGTCTGAATGATCCCCACAGTACACTATTTGTTGGGCTATAATAAGACACTCCCTATCTAATAATATGAATGAGATGAGATTACTTTACGATGTACTATCACAGCCGTGGCACCAGGGTACAATCACAGCCGTGGCACAGGGGTAAATCACTGTAAATGAAGATGGATATATAGGGCAGTATCCTGTAATTTACTGCGGCTAATTACCGCCGACGGGGCTCTCCAATTTGCCCCAATGCTGGGACTTATTGGGGATTTGTTTCATTTTCCTCATGCAGGTGAAGCCAAATCCCTGATAAGTATGCATCTGTTACCCGATCGCAGCCCCAAAAATACATAGGTCCGTGACTTTTTGCAGATCTTAAGTATTTTCGCACGAAAAATGGAAATTTTTCGTCCGGAAAAAAAAGTATAGGGAAAAAAAATATCAGCATTAAACAAAAAAAAGTGAAAAAGCCCTATTTGTCACAGACAAAATATTTTCGGGGCTAATTGGATACCACCCATAGTATAATATAATTTATATATCGGTAATGAAAAAAGACGTGCTCAGCATGGAATAACATAGCATATAGCTACAGAGGCTAAACATCCCTGTGGATCGCAGTCATGTGATTTATGATGTCACAAGTAACCAAAAGAGGAACGTCCAAACAGTTTAGCCAGTCATGTAAATTTCATCAAATGTCAGCAGGACACCTAAGCATGGTCAGATTAAGATTTGTGGGGGCTCCGGGCAACTATCTTCTGGGTGCCCCTACCAATAAAATTACATTATGCCTTACACTAAAATACCTACCCGTTTGCACTGGTATCACACCATCTAGAGTGGGGAAGTGAACTAGTGGAGCTACAGTAAGTGACCATAGCAACCAATAAATTGCTTCCTATTTATAGAATATACTTGACAAATGCGAACACATTTTCACTCTCCCATATTTTTAAACCTCCCGCAGGAATCTCTTCCCTCTTTGTCCATCTGTCATTACCCAGTCTTATTTCATTACTGTTTTGTTCACAATTGCAAAGCACAATGGAATTTGCAGACGCTATATAAGTAAATATAAATTAATAATTTTTGTTGTATCAAACCTTTAAATGTCTGGGTGTATCGTGTAATTTATAACCTTTCCCAGCGTTACATAGTAACATAGTAACATAGTATCTGAGGTTGAAAAAAAGACAATTGTCCATCGAGTTCAACCTATTTGTGGTCTCCTATGCAAGATGATTTGACTAAAATTTCTGACTGATGCTGCTGTCAGCCGTTGCATTTTATCCCTATTTATAGTAACTATAATGCATGACTATGCACCATACCCCTGGATATCCTTATCCATTAGGAATTTATCTAACCCATTCTTAAAGGTGTTGACAGATTCCGCCATTACAACTCCCTCGGGCAGGGAATTCCAAACACGTATTGTCCTTACCGTGAAAAAGCCTTTACGACGTATTGTGCAGAATCTCCTCTCCTCTAACCTGAGCGAGTGTCCACGAGTCCTCTGTGTTGATCTAACCAAAAACAGGTCCCGCGCAAGCTCTGTGTATTGTCCCCTTACATATTTGTAGATGTTGATCATATCCCCTCTTAGTCTCCGCTTTTCCAATGTAAACATGCCTAGTCTTTCAAGCCTTTCCTTGTATTCCATCGTCTCCATGCCCTTAATTAGTTTGGTCGCCCTCCTCTGTACCTTTTCTAGCTCCAGGATATCCTTTTTGTAGTACGGTGCCCAGAATTGTACACAGTATTCAAGGTGTGGCCTCACTAGTGATTTATATAACGGGAGTATAATACTCTCGTCCCTAGCATCAATACCCCATTTTATGCATGCTAATATCTTATTAGCCTTCTTTGCTGCAGTTCTACTTTGGGTACTACTGCTTAGCTTGCTATCTATGAGGACACCTAAGTCCTTTTCCAGTACAGAATCCCCTAATTTTACCCCATTTAGTAGGTAGGTGTAATTTTTGTTCTTGTTACCACAGTGCATTACCTTACACTTGTCTGTGTTGAAGCGCATTCTCCATTTGGCTGCCCATGCTTCTAATTTAACTAAATCGTTCTGAAGAGAGTAGCTGCATCTGTATTTCTGAGTAGCGGCACTTTTTTGTGTCACAATGTCTAAATTCATTCATGATTATTTTTTTTTTCTGTTGAATGAAATTAAATCTTTGGGTTTAGTTGCTAATAAATGAATAAACGGTAGAATCAGATTTAGGGCTGAATTCAATTAGCGGTGAAATCTCTGTAATTTACAGCGAATGCCACTTTTGCAGCTTTTTTGCTGCGAAAATTGGCTTTTCGCGGGTGTGCGCACTCCCGTGATTCACCTATTCAATTGCAAATTCGCAAAAATGGGATTACCGCGGAAATTGTTGCCTGCAGTGAAAAGTGAACAATAGGTAAATCTGCCTGTACCCCCCAAAGAAGCTAAACTAACATCGAATAACAGTATAGAAGTTTATTATTGGTTATAAAAGTATTATACATGTACATGTATTTTTTTTTTAAGTGAAATTATAGAAAGTAAGTGTTTTTCATAAAAATAATTTCTAAAATTAAATTGGGGCTAAATAAAAATAGGTATAAATAAAAATATATATTTGGGTCATCTTACGCACTTTGACAAAAATGTTAAAAACACTTTTTTTTTTTTTTTTTTACTTTTACTTCCACCTGCAAGCCTAAAAACACTTGTCCCACGCATAAAGCATTCAAATATACCTGTCCCACACCTTGTATCCCAATTTCCGTAGTTTTGCACTTTCACCCCCAAAATGACATGTCATTATTGGCCAATTAAAAATAATTAAAAACTTCTAAGTGCCTAATTAGTCATTCAAGGGGTGTCCCAGGGGTTCTGAACCAAATACCAACATATTTGACTTAAAATTAGTGATGTGCACCGGAAATTCTTTGGGTTTTGTGTTTTGGTTTTGGGTTCGGTTCCGCGGCCGTGTTTTGGATTCGGACGCGATTTGGCAAAACCTCACCGAAATTTTTTCGTCGGATTCGGGTGTGTTTTGGATTCGGGTGTTTTTTTTCAAAAAACCCTCAAAAACAGCTTAAATCATAGAATTTGTGGGTCATTTTGATCCCAAAGTATTATTATCCTCAATAACCATAATTTCCACTCATTTTCAGTCTATTCTGAACACCTCACACCTCACAGTATTATTTTTAGTCCTAAAATTTGCACCGAGGTAGCTGTGTGACTAAGCTAAGCGACCCAAGTGGCCGACACAAACACCTGGCCCATCTAGGAGTGGCACTGCAGTGTCAGACAGGATGGCACTTGAAAAAAATACTCCCCAAACAGCACATGACGCAAAGAAAAAAAGAGGCGCACCAAGGTCGCTGTGTGACTAAGCTAAGCGACACAAGTGGCCGACACAAACACCTGGCCCATCTAGGAGTGGCACTGCAGTGTCACGCAGGATGGCCCTTCAAAAAAATACTCCCCAAACAGCACATGACGCAAAGAAAAAAAGAGGCGCAATGAGGTAGCTGTGTGACTAAGATAAGCGACCCAAGTGGCCGACACAAACACCTGGCCCATCTAGGAGTGGCACTGCAGTGTCACGCAGGATGGCCCTTCAAAAAAATACTCCCCAAACAGCACATGACGCAAAGAAAAAAAGAGGCGCAATGAGGTAGCTGTGTGACTAAGATAAGCGACCCAAGTGGCCGACACAAACACCTGGCCCATCTAGGAGTGGCACTGCAGTGTCACGCAGGATGGCCCTTCAAAAAAATACTCCCCAAACAGCACATGACGCAAAGAAAAATGAAAGAAAAAAGAGGTGCAAGATGGAATTGTCCTTGGGCCCTCCCACCCACCCTTATGTTGTATAAACAGGACATGCACACTTTAACGAACTCATCATTTCAGCGACAGGGTCTGCCACACGACTGTGACTGAAATGACTGGTTGGTTTGGGCCCCCACCAAAAAAGAAGCAATCAATCTCTCCTTGCACAAACTGGCTCTACAGAGGCAAGATGTCCACCTCATCATCATCGTCCGATTCATCACCCCTTTCACTGTGTACATCCCCCTCCTCACAGATTATTAATTCGTCCCCACTGGAATCCACCATCTCAGGTCCCCGTGTACTTTCTGGAGGCAATTGCTGCTGGTGAATGTCTCCACGGAGGAATTGATTATAATTCATTTTAATGAACATCATCTTCTCCACATTTTCTGGAAGTAACCTCGTACGCCGATTGCTGACAAGGTGAGCGGCGGCACTAAACACTCTTTCGGAGTACACACTGGAGGGAGGGCAACTTAGGTAGAATAAAGCCAGTTTCTGCAAGGGCCTCTAAATTGCCTCTTTTTCCTACCAGTATACGTACGGACTGTCTGAGGTGCCTACTTGGATGCGGTCACTCATATAATCCTCCACCATTCTTTCAATGGTGACAGAATCATATGCAGTGACAGTAGACGACATGTCAGTAATCGTTGGCAGGTCCTTCAGTCCGGACCAGATGTCAGCACTCGCTCCAGACTGCCCTGCATCACCGCCAGCGGATGGGCTTGGAATTCGTAGCCTTTTCCTCGCACCCCCAGTTGCGGGAGAATGTGAAGGAGGAGATGTTGACGGGTCACGTTCCGCTTGACTTGACAATTTTCTCACCAGCAGGTCTTTGAACCTCTGCAGACTTGTGTCTGCCGGAAAGAGAGATACAACGTAGGTTTTAAATCTAGGATCGAGTACGGTGGCCAAAATGTAGTGCTCTGATTTCAACAGATTGACCACCCGTGAATCCTGGTTAAGCGAATGAAGGGCTCCATCCACAAGTCCCACATGCCTAGCGGAATCGCTGTTTTAGCTCCTCCTTCAATGCCTCCAGCTTCTTCTGCAAAAGCCTGATGAGGGGAATGACCTGACTCAGGCTGGCAGTGTCTGAACTGACTTCACGTGTGGCAAGTTCAAAAGGTTGCAGAACCTTGCACAACGTTGAAATCATTCTCCACTGCGCTTGAGACAGGTGCATTCCACCTCCTTTGCCTATATCGTGGCCAGATGTATAGGCTTGAATGGCCTTTTGCTGCTCCTCCATCCTCTGAAGCATATAGAGGGTTGAATTCCACCTCGTTACCACCTCTTGCTTCAGATGATGGCAGGGCAGGTTCAGGTGTTTTTGGTGGTGCTCCAGTCTTCTGTACGCGGTGCCTGTACGCCGAAAGTGGCCCGCAATTCTTCTGGCCACCGACAGCATCTCTTGCACGCCCCTGTCGTTTTTTAAATAATTCTGCACCACCAAATTCAAGGTATGTGCAAAACATGGGACGTGCTGGAATTTGCCCAGATGTAATGCACGCACAATATTGCTGGCGTTGTCCGATGCCACAAATCCCCAGGAGAGTCCAATTGGGGTAAGCCATTCTGCGATGATCTTCCTCAGTGGCCGTAAGAGGTTTTCAGCTGTGTGCGTATTCTGGAAAGCGGTGATACAAAGCGTAGCCTGCCTAGGAACGAGTTGGCGTTTGCGAGATGCTGCTACTGGTGCCGCCGCTGCTGTTCTTGCAGCGGGAGGCAATACATCTACCCAGTGGGCTGTCACAGTCATATAGTCCTGAGTCTGCCCTGCTCCACTTGTCCACATGTCCGTGGTTAAGTGGACATTGGGTACAACTGCATTTTTTAGGACACTGGTGACTCTTTTTCTGACGTCCGTGCAGAGCCGGCCCTAACCAATAGGATGCCCTAGGCAAGATTTTGGCTGGTGCCCCCTAGCACCACCACTGGTTCCGCCTCTGACCTTGCACCTCTTTCCCAGCACCACCACCCCTCATCCATAGCAGTCCTTATTTTGGTGTTTGTACCCCCTATATTTTAAATAGGAACAGTTCGCACATTTGGCGCACAGGCCAAAAAGGGGTGTGTTTTTGCTGGCAAGAGGCATGGCCACACAATAGTAACCCCAATTCCAATTACGCCACACAGTACTGCAACTTTATTCACATTTGATCATGCGATAGTGTCCATAATTCATATTACATCCCACAGTAGTATACTTTACCTTATAAACGTTACTCCTCAAAGTAGAGCCCCTTATTCACATTACATCACACTGAATTGCTCCTTATTCACATTACACCACACCCTATTGCTCTTTATTCACAATAGACGACACAGTAGTGCCCTTTCTATACGCAATGCCACATAGTAGAGCACCTTATTCACATAATGCCACACAGTAAAGCCCCTTACACATTTGAGACACATTATTAATGTCCTTCTAAACATAATGCGCCTTACACATTATGACAACCTTTATTAATGCCCTTTTACACATAATGTCCCTTACACATATGCTGCACATTAATGCCCTTATACACATAATGAAACAAATTGTGCTCCCTACACATTTGCTGCACATTATTAGTGCCCCTATACACATAATGACACACATACAGTACCGTTACACATATGCCGCACATTATTAATGCCCTTATACACATGATGACACACATAGTGCCCTTTACACATATGTTGCACATTATTAATGCATTTTTACATGGCACACATTATGCTCCTTACACATATTACGAACACTGCTGCACAACCAACCCACTCACATGCACACAGCACTCACACTGCCACTAACACTGTGACCTGTGACCTCTACCTCTGCCTGGATACAGATGTGTCCTCATAAATCTTGCCTCAGTGCTAACGTCGGGCACATTTTTTTAATGAAAATGCATCTTATTTGCATTGCTATGTGGCTAGGATGCACAAGCAGCTTCTGCTGATTAAAATTATATGCAGCATGCCTATATACTGTGTGTGACTGTGGCTGTATCTGCATATGAAATGCTACACACAGAATATAGTCATGCCGCATATCATTTTAATCAGCAGAAGCTGCTGATGCCCCTTGGCAAATCAAATGCCCTAGGCAATTGCCTAGTTTGCCTATGCCTATGGCCGGCTCTGCGTCCGTGTACATTCTCGGTATCGCCTGCCTAGAGAAGTGGAACCTAGATGGTATTTGGTAACGGGGGCACACTACCTCAAGCAATTCTCTAGTTCCCCGTGAACTAACGGCGGATACTGGACGCACGTCTAACACCAACATAGTTGTCAAGGCCTGAGTTATCCGCTTTGCAACAGGATGACTGCTGTGATATTTCATCTTCCTCGCAAAGGACTGTTGGACAGTCAATTGCTTACTGGAAGTAGTACAAGTGGTCTTCCGACTTCCCCTCTGGGATGACGATCGACTCCCAGCAGCAACAACAGCAGCGCCAGCAGCAGTAGGCGTTACACTCAAGGATGCATCGGAGGAATCCCAGGCAGGAGAGGACTCGTCAGACTTGCCAGTGACATGGCCTGCAGGACTATTGGCTTTCCTGGGTAAGGAGGAAATTGACACTGAGGGAGTTGGTGGTGTGGTTTGCGGGAGCTTGGTTACAAGAGGAAGGGATTTACTGGTCAGTGGACTGCTTCCGCTGTCGCCCAAAGTTTTTGAACTTGTCACTGACTTATTATGAATGCGCTGCAGGTGACGTATAAGGGAGGATGTTCCGAGGTGGTTAACGTCCTTACCCCTACTTATTACAGCTTGACAAAGGCAACACACGGCTTGACACCAGTTGTCCGCATTTCTGTTGAAATAATTCCACACTGAAGAGCTGATTTTTTTTGTATTTTGACCAGGCATGTCAATGGCCATATTCCTCCCACGGACAACAGGTGTCTCCCCGGGTGCCTGACTTAAACAAACCACCTCACCATCAGAATCCTCCTTGTCAATTTCCTCCCCAGCGCCAGCAACACCCATATCCTCATCCTGGTGTACTTCAACACTGACATCTTCAATTTGACTATCAGGAACTGGACTGCGGGTGCTCCTTCCAGCACTTGCAGGGGGCGTGCAAATGGTGGAAGGCGCAAGCTCTTCCCGTCCAGTGTTGGGAAGGTCAGACATCGCAACCAACGCAATTGGACTCTCCTTGGGGATTTGTGATTTCGAAGAACGCACAGTTCTTTGCTGTGCTTTTGCCAGCTTAAGTCTTTTCTTTTTTCTAGCGAGAGGATGAGTGCTTCCATCCTCATGTGAAGCTGAACCACTAGCCATGAACATAGGCCAGGGCCTCAGCCGTTCCTTGCCACTCCGTGTCGTAAATGGCATATTGGCAAGTTTACGCTTCTCCTCAGACGCTTTTAATTTTGATTTTTGGTTCATTTTACTGATCTTTTGTGTTTTGGATTTTACATGCTCTGTACTATGACATTGGGCATCGGCCTTGGCAGACGACGTTGATGGCATTTCATCGTCTCGGCCATGACTAGTGGCAGCAGCTTCAGCACGAGGTGGAAGTGGATCTTGATCTTTCCCTATTTTTTTAACCTCCACATTTTTGTTCTCCATATTTTAATGCGCACAACTAAAAGCCACCACAGGTATACAATGTAGATGGATGGATAGTATAGTATTATATTACTTATGGAGGACGAGTGCACTGACGACACAGAGGTAGGTACAGCCGTGGCCTACCGTACTGCTATATATATATATATAATATACTGTATAATAATAACGGACCTGGTGGACACTGTCAGCAGACTGCTAAACTAGTATGAAGAAAAAAAAACCCACCACAGGTATACAATGTAGATGGATGGATAGTATAGTATTATATTACTTATGGACGACGAGTGCACTGACGACACAGAGGTAGGTACAGCCGTGGCCTACCGTACTGCTATATATATATATATATATATATATATATATATATAATATACTGTATAATAATAATAACGGACCTGGTGGACACTGTCAGCAGACTGCTAAACTAGTATGAAGGAAAAAAAAGCCACCACAGGTATACAATGTAGATGGATGGATAGTATAGTATTATATTACTTATGGACGACGAGTGCACTGACGACACAGAGGTAGGTACAGCCATGGCCTACCGTACTGATATATATATATATATATACTGTATAATAATAACGGACCTGGTGGACACTGTCAGCAGACTGCTAAACTAGTAGTATGAAGGAAAAAAAAGCCACCACAGGAGCGTTTTTCAGGCAGACAAACGTATACTGGACTGGTGGTCACTGTCAGCAAAACTGTGCACTGTACTCCTGCTATAACTGCTCCCCAGTCCCCACAATTAGGCAGTGTGAGCAGTGCACTCAGCACAGATATATCATGTAGCAGTGCAGCACACTGAGTGAGCACAGATATGGTGGAGCGATTTTTTCAGGCAGAGAAACAACGGATTAAACTCACTGGTGGTATTATAATCAAAACCCTGCACTGTACTCCCTAACAGCTGCTCCCCGTCCCCAATCCTCCCCACAATTATAACTAAGTCACTCAGTCTTTTCTACTATAACGGAGAGGACGCCAGCCACGTCCTCTCCCTATCAATCTCAATGCACGTGTGAAAATGGCGGCGACGCGCGGCTGCTTATATAGAATCCGAATCTCGCGAGAATCCGACAGCGGGATGATGACGTTCGGGCGCGCTCGGTTTACCCGAGCCACACGGGAGAATCCGAGCACGGCTCGGACCCGTGTAAAAAGGCTGAAGTTCGGGTGGGTCGGTTTCCGAGAAACCGAACCCGCTCATCACTACTTAAAATAGGGATTTTTCCTAACATTTCACCTGCTCAGAGGTGGCAAATTGAAATTCAATGTAAAATTACCGCAAATCCATTTTTTGCAGATAATTGAATAGAAACTTTTCGCAATTCACTGTAAATTTGTGGGTTTTACAGGAAAACGGCTTTTCGTGGCTAATTGAGTTACCTCTTTGCCTTTGGGTTTCTGTGGTAACCAGATACTGTAAGATAAAGTCTCTCTCTCTCTCTCTCCAAGGTTTGATACAGCTATCCTACTGTATGTGTCCCTCTTAATGATATTCTAGTGTTTCTACAGTATGGTCCTATTGATCTGGATTAGACCAGTAGGAAGCCTGAAGTGTTGTACAGGTTGCGTCTCTCATATCCAAAATTCCAAAATATGGAATATTCCGAAATAGGGACTTTTTGGAGCATGACTGAGATAGTGACACCTTTGACTTCTGATGGCTCAGTGTACACAAAGTTTGTTTAATGCGCAAACTTATTACCAATCTTGTATACAATTACCTTCAAGTCAGGTGTATCCGGTGTATATGAAACATAAATGTATTCTGTGTTTAGACTTTGGTCCTATCCCCAAGATACAGTATCTTATTATGGTATGCAATTATTCCAAAATACACAAAAATACAATATCCAAAATTCTTCTGGCCTCAAGCATTTTGGATATGGGATACTCAACCTGTACTTTCAGAGATTTACAGCTGCTGATAGTGTTACCCTGACGTATTATTTCCAAGAGCCCCTCATACAGGAATGTGCTTTTTAACCTACTGTATTTAATTAAAACAATTAAATGTACAATAGCAACCCATGTAATAAAGATAGCTGGACCTTCAGACCCGCAAACTGTGCCACAAATCGATTTTGGTGTAATACTTTCTTGTACCTTTAGGTGGTAAATCCGAGTTGTTCGCTCGTTGCCGTTTTTCGCAACGGAGCGATTAGGTGGAACATGCGCATGGTATGCAGCGCGCATGCGTTCAGTAATTTAACACAAAACTTTGGAGATTTACACGAGCTCGAGCGACGTTTTTTTTCGCTCGAGTGATCGTAGTGTGATTGACAGGAAGTGGGTGTTTCTGGGCGAAAACTGTCCGTTTTCCGGGAGTGTGCTAAAAAACGCAGGCGTTCCAGGTAAAAACGCAGGAGTGGCTGGGGAAACGGGGGAGTGGCTGGCCGAACGCAGGGCGTGTTTGTGACGTCAAACCAGGAACTAAACGGACTGAGGTGATCGCAATCTAGGAGTAGGTCTGGAGCTACTCAGAAACTGCAGGGAATTATTTATGAGCAGTTCTGCTAATCTTTCGTTCGCTATTCTACTAAGCTAAGATACACTCCCAGAGGGCGGCGGCCTAGCGTGTGCAATGCTGCTAAAATCTGCTAGCGAGCGAACAACTCGGAATGACCACCTTAGAATGTAAGCTCTCACAAGCAGGGCCCTCGTCCGTCATGTGCTTTCCTTCTCTTACTTAAACCATCTTCTACTCCATACTCCTTTCGACAGCACCAGATCCCTCGGTTTTCTGCCACCCTGATACTTATGTCAGTGTTGTCTGCTGACGCAGCTATGTTTATTTACCCTGTACTTGTCCTATATTGTCTTGAATTTAAGTCACTATTTTCTTGTTTTATTTGTATATGTACTCTGTAATTGGGCGCTGCAGATCTCTTGTGGCACCATATACATAATGGATGAATCAGAATGCGAATGCCAGTGGGCAGGTCTATCTATAGAGTTCAATAACAGCAGCGCCATCTGATGGGTATAAAAAAGTATTACATGTAAAAGGAATACTTTATAAGTTGGGTTTATTTAGACTTTATTTTTATAGACATACATCAGTGAAACACAGAAACCTGTTATGCACAATGAATCATTTCTTTGCACCTGTTATCAATAAGTTTCAACCCAATTTCTTTGCAAAGTGATTGGCAAAGGAATTTGAACACTGAAGCCATCATCTAAGCTTTATATATTGACTTATTATTGAAGACTGAGGGGTAAAACGTAACTAAGTGCATAGGAATAGTATTTTAAAGGAAAATGTCCCAGAGATTTTACTACAAAGGTTATAGAGTTGCTAAAGCCAATGAGACGGGTTTCCTAATTTTAATAGGTGGCTCAGATTATATAGGGGCCTATTTATCAACGAGTGTTAAAACTTGTTGCGTATGCTCCAGCCAATCCGCTCCCAACTGTCATATGTTTGAAAAATGACAGTTGGAGCACCATTTATCATGCACAATGGGTGGAATTCAATTGTTTGAAAAGTCGGTTGGGTGTGTCTGTTTTGTCCTGTCTGTTAGATAGGAAAAAACAGACACCCAACTGACTTTTCAAACAATTGAATATCCCCCAATGAGTTATATAATTCACAACAAGTTTTAAGACTCGTTGATACATTAGCCCTTGGGGATACCATTACTGTAACAGTGACCATGGTGCCTGGTTCCAACCCTCAGCCACCTCACTGGTAATTATATGTGGCATGGTGAGTGGCCTCCTTTTCAACACCACAATTGCATTGTCAAGTCTGATCAATTAAAATGGTGCAAACAAAATGTGATGTAACCATAGCAGCCAGTTGGCTATTGCGTTCCATTAGCCTCACTACAGAAAAAAGTTGCTATCTGGTTACTATGGGTTATGGCACTTCCTTGCTCTGTGCAGCAAGTTATATACTCCCTGGTGTGACACTATAAGGACAAGGCACACACAGGTGCTGGTAAGTGTTCCAATAGGCATGAAAACACTGATAAATAATTACTGAAGAGTAAACCAATTCTTGGCATGCAATTACGACCCTTTCCGAAGTCGCAAAACTGGTCAAATGGAAAATAGCTGAAGGGAAACATATGGACAAACAATTCAAAGCAAAAACTGAAGAAATGAATCAGAGCTCTATAGGCTAATGTAAAACATAGCTGGAGCTGGCCACCATATTGGTACCAGCATTGGCAAGCTACCATGTGTAAAGCCCTTAAACGAATGTCTTGACATTGATCCAGTCAATGAATGATGCTGGCTTGTGCAGGCTATTCCAAGTACACTTTCAGGCCCTGGGTCTTCTGGATGCTAAGCCCAAGGAACACGCAGAAGGATTTGTCCAGTATGGCAACCTATAATCAGCAGGGTTGGGCCGTAGGCAGCCATCTTTCTTCACCCAATGAAGACAGACATTTTGTAGGCTGAAGCACTCACAACTTGTTTGTTGACCACAACATGGCTGCTTCCATTAGGAGATGGATGAATTTAAGTCAGCAATATAAATATAGAGGAGTGAAATTCATGTACAATATAACATATATTACAACTAGACAATCTGTCGGTGGCCTCAGGGAATTACTCTTTTCTTGGGAGTTTCTATAGAGAAGGAAACCCGCGTTGTGTCTGAAGTGTCCATTTGGACCGACGACTTCCTCGGTCGGTACCTTTCAGGTAGAAGGGGGCTGTAGACCTCTCTTGTTTTCTTCCTAAAATGATTACCAACCATGACGTATAGGAGTGGATTAATGCAACTGTTACTATAGGCAATGTAGGTAGAAATTTGGTTAAAAATGTGATTGAATTCCGTCACAGCACATTTGGGGAAAAGCTTTAATAGGTCCAGCGTATCAATGAAAGCAGAAATATGGAAGGGAAGCCAGCATGCTATAAACAGCAAAAGCACAGACACCACCAGCCAGGTGGCTTTTTTTTCATTATTCACTTCCTTGAAGTGTTGCATGGTATTATTCCTCAGGACGTATGTAATCTGGACAGTGCAGAATGTGATGGCAATGACCGGTATCAAAAAGCCAACAAGGTTCAGTAAGATATTTGTGGCAATGTGCCAGTCGTCGGAGGGTGGAAAGGTAGCACAGACGGTAGTGTTTAAACTTGGAAGAAATAGCACTTTTCGGAATACGACATTGGGCAAACTCACTACCAGGGCAAAGACCCAGATGATTGCACAGTTCACCTTGGCACATCCAGCTCTTCTCAGACGGCCAACGGACATGGTCTTCACGAAAGCCAAGTACCGGTCTATACTGACCATCATGAGGAAGTAGATGCTGCTGAACAGATTCAGCTGGATCAGGGAATTGACCGCGAAGCAGAGAAAGCTGCCGAATGGCCAGTAGAATTTGTTGGAAATGTAGATGGCCCAGAAGGGAAGCCCACTGACAAAGATCAAGTCAGCCGCCGCCATGTTCCCCAGGTAGATCTCCGGCACCGTGCAGCGGTTTTTATGAAGCAAAAAGACTGAGATGACGAACAGGTTTTCTATGAAGCCCAAGATAAAAATGAACCACATGTAAATTGGTTGGTAGGTAAAAATCCATTCAAACTTTTCATGAACGATGCAATCAGCATCTGGACCCATTGTAGAATTCCCCAGCATACTGATACTGGTGTTTGGATATCCATTCATTCTTTTTATATAACGCACCTGGAATCCTGTTGGACACACACAGAAAAATATATTAATGGGTTTTCAGTCATTGCGCATAAACATTGTATTCTTATTACTATTATTATTACTGATATTATTATTATTATTATTATTATTATTACTCTTTAATAAAGGTCCCACAAGCATCAAACAATCACCCTTCCCCCTGCTTAAATTATGTAGAAACTATTTTGAAGGTTATTTACAGATAGTCATTAAGTGGCAGATTTATCACCATCTGCATCTGAGGAAGCGCAGGGGATGTGATAAAATCAATCTAATTCGCAATGCGACTATTGATTGCATGAATGCATCAATAATCGCATGCAGGGACAGAGCTTGCGAGAAAACTCGGTCCCTGCAATGCTACTCCCCAGCCATATCGGGGTATTTTCCATGAAAAATGCGCCGCCAGCACCTTAATCACCGGCAGCCCGCACCAGAGCACCGACCACCGGTCCCTGGGTAGGTGAGTATGATTTTTTTTTTGTGCACAGTGATCAGCTTGTGTGTCCATCGGACACACATATCTGATCACACTTCCAGCTCCCCACACAGCTTTCTCTGCCTCTGCCTCGGATCCGCAGTGAGCCAGTGAAGCTGACATTATTTTCACAGGGCTCACTGTGGTTTTTTTCACAATTAGTTTTTTGGTATATTTACTCAGATCACATTTCACATTACAGTATAAGTATGGGAAATGAGATTTTGGTTACTTAAAAAAAAAGTGAATTAAAGGGTTTGAAGCAGTTTTTCATGAAAACTGCTCCAAAAGACCTTTAATACATTCAGCTGATACTAAAATAATATGAAAAGGGTGTGAAAACAGAAAACACCCTCTTTCACATTATTTCAGCTAAAAAAAAGGTTAGTAAATCTGCCCCTATGTCTCAGCAGAGATTCACAGAATCTACTTTCCACTTCATATTTAGGGATGAGCGACTTTGGTTCTCTTAGAACTGGACCCGAACTTTGAGATCCGAGCCCGAATCCGAGTCAGGCTCTGTTTTGCGCACCTAACTCTGATCCGAAAATGAGGCAAAACGTCATCATCCCGCAGTCGGATCTTGCAGGTTTTGGATTCTATATATAGTCTTGGTGATCGGCGCCATCTTCACTCCGGATTTGGAGAGTGCACAGTAAGGACGTGTTCCTTCTGTGCTGTAATCGGATAGGCAGGTTTGGGAAGGGGGGCAGGAGAGAGCAGAGGGGTTGCAGCAGGAGAGCTGAGCTAACCGGGGGTGCTGCTTGTGTAGGTGTGCTGTGGCTGTCACTGTGTTAGGGGGCTCTGTATAGTAGACAGTGCACTGCATATAGCATACTGTGGCTGTGTATAGGACCAGGTGCTGCTCTCTGTCTATAAGGGGCTGTGTACTGCCGTATACTACTGCTATATATCCCCTGTATGTGATCCAAAGCAAAAAATATATCTCTATAGGTGCGTCACTCAGTGACGACTACCAGTACTGCCGTACACTACTGCTATATATCTGTGTGTGATCCAGAGCAAAAAATATATCTCTATAGGTGCGTCACTCAGTGACGACTACCAGTACTGCCGTACACTACAACTAGTACTGCGGCTGCCGTACACTACTGCTATATATCCCCTGTATGTGATCCAGAGCAAAAAATATATATCTATTGGTGCGTCACTCTGACTACTAGTACTGCATCTGCCGTACACTACTGCTATATATCCTCTGTATGTGATCCAGAGCAAAAAATATATTTCTTTCTATTGGTGCGTCACTCTGACTATTAGTACTGCGACTGCCGTACACTACTGCTATATATCCTCTGTATGTGATCCAAAGCAAAAAATAAATTTCTATTGGTGCGTCACTCAGTGACGACTACCAGTACTGCCGTACACTACTGCTATATATCCTCTGTATGTGATCCAAAGCAAAAAATACATTTCTATTGGTGCGTCACTCAGTGACGACTACCAGTACTGCCTTACACTACAACTAGTACTGCGGCTGCCGTACACTACTGCTATATATCCCCTGTATGTGATCCAGAGCAAAAAATATATATCTATTGGTGCGTCACTCTGACTACTAGTACTGCATCTGCCGTACACTACTGCTATATATCCTCTGTATGTGATCCAGAGCAAAAAATATATTTCTTTCTATTGGTGCGTCACTCTGACTATTAGTACTGCGGCTGCCGTACACTACTGCTATATATCCTCTGTATGTGATCCAAAGCAAAAAATACATTTCTATTGGTGCGTCACTCAGTGACGACTACCAGTACTGCCGTACACTACTGCTATATATCCTCTGTATGTGATCCAAAGCAAAAAATACATTTCTATTGGTGCGTCACTCAGTGACGACTACCAGTACTGCCTTACACTACAACTAGTACTGCGGCTGCCGTACACTACTGCTATATATCCACTGTATGTGATCCAAAGCAAAAAATATATATCTATTGGTGCGTCACTCTGACTACTAGTACTGCAGCTGCCGTACACTACTGCTATATATCCTCTGTGTGTGATCCAGAGCAAAAAATATATTTCTATTGGTGCGTCACTAAGTGACGATTACCAGTACTGTCGTACACTACTGATATATATCTGTGTGGGATCCAAAGCAAAAAATATATTTTTATTGGTGCGTCACTATTACTACTAATACTGCGGCTATCGTATACGACTGATATATCCCCTCTGTATGTGATGCAAAGCAAAAAATATATTTCTATTTGTGTGTCACTCTGACTACTAATACTGCAGCTGCCGTACACTACTGCTATAAATCCCCTGTATGTGATCCAGAGCAAAAAATATATTTCTATTGGTGCGTCACTCAGTGATGACTAGTACTGTGGCTGCTGTACGCTACTGCTATCTATCTGTGTGTGATCCAAAGACAAACATATATTTCTATTATGTACTTGAAAGGGGTGGTCTGTCTGCTGTATCTGAAAGGGGTGATCTGTCCATCCATACAGGGGCTCCGCCCCAGTGTAAAATTAAAATAATAAAAGCTAAAAACAAAAAGCCTAAAATTATCATTATTAAAAAAAATCTATTTTTTTTGTTTGTGCTGTACCCCAGTGTACTATACAATTTTTATTTTATTTTCATAAGTACTGTGACACTGCCGGTCAGACTGCAGTATATTATTTCCTACTTATAAATGCATTGTGCAACGCTGTCGGTGTAGTCAACCGCAATGTGTCATTATTATATATATTTCTGATTCATTTGTGCGACACTAACCTCCAGTGTGTGCTATAAAAAATACTTCTACATATTTTTGACTCATTTGTGTGACACTGTAACCGCAGTGTGTGATATAAAAAATAATATATATATTTTGATTTAAATTAATATTTTGTATTGTGTCATCCCAGTATACATCCAGGGACTGCAGCTGCTCCGTCCATCTGGGGTGTTCTGTCAGTCCACCCAACATAAAAGACATCTTTTTTTTATATATATATATTTTGTGCTGTATCCTCCCAGAATACATCCAGGTGTGCTCCATCCATTTCAGGGTGTAGTGTCTGTAGCTCATATTCTTATTATAACTTACTGTCCTATTTTCATAACTCTTCTTATCACCACATTGTAATTAATTCAAATTAATATTATTATTAATAATTATACATCAGATACATTTAAATTAAATTAATATAAACTCTCCACACTCATATAGTAAACTTTCTGCACATCAAATATATTGTTGAGGAAATGAAGAATTTGATTCTAAATAAATTAAATTAAAATAAATTGAAATTAAAATAAAGGAAATAAATTAAATCTAAAATATTGTCTATTTTTAATCTTCTTTGCCGTTATCTTTTTGTGAACTGAACTCTTGAGCCTTGCCTAATGCGTCTTTTTTAAATACATTCTTTTTTTTTTTTTTAAATGTTTTGTCCTCCCCGTATATACATCCAAGGGCTGCTGCTGCTGCTTCGTCCAGCTACCTGAGGTGTACAGAATAGTCTGAAAATGAGTGGAAATTAATGTTATTGAGGTTAATAATACTGTAGGATCAAAAACACCCCCAAATTCTGTGATTTTAGCTTTTTTTGATGATTTTTTTCTAAAAAAAAAATCCAGATCCAAAACCTGCAAGGGTGGTTTTGGCAAAACTAATCTAGATCCCCAAAACCAAAACACAAAACCCGAAAAATGGCCCGGTGCACACACCTATTCATATTACAGTGGAGCGTTTGCAGCAATATTGGCCGTAATATTTTATGGAGCGGGACTAAAAGAAGGTCACTGTGGGTTTTTTGTCTTCCATCTTCCCAACAAGCTCTTGATATTCTGATGGTGAAGAAGAATGTATTCTGCTGTACAATAGTCAAGCACACTTTTGGCCAAACCAGTCAGGGCCACCAAGAGATCTACTCTACCAAGGGGCTCAGTACTAGTGGGGTGTGACAAAGTGTGTGGAGGTGTGGCCAAAGCTTGTTCGGTAGACCAGGATGCTTTTTAAATGGAATTGGCACAACCACGCCTCTTCAACAGCAGAGCGTGTTATACACCACGCCCCTCTATTCACCAGCCCCACCACCTGTTATTCCATTACCTCGGCATAACCATAATATTTGCACCTCCCGGCCAAAAACATTTCTGCCCCCCCCCCCCCCCATACTTTAATTATAATGTTTACCTACATGCTCATTGCCAGGGATTTCATGCTCGCCGGCGGCGCCAGCATTCCCAGAATCCCAGCACTTCCGGGTAACGCTATATGCGCTGTGCTTCTCTGACAGACGCAAGAGGTATCTGTCTCCTCCTAGGTGGCGGACATTTTTGGAGGGACATTTTCAGCAGATTTCCATGCATATAGCCAGTCTGCATGAACTGTGCATAACACAGGCGCCGCCGCCCCCCCCCCCCCCCCCAAGCTACTGCATGGTCTGCGGGGGCTATTGCTACGCCACCTTATGTATCGGCCTATTTGGACAGGGGTATCTTTACAGGTTATTTTTCTGTATCATGATTCCATCAATGTGCAGAGCTGCATAATGAGCCTAATTCAGTAAGGATTGCAAATTCTGCTAATTAGCAGAATTTGCAATCCTTTGGATCGCATGCACAGAAAGTGTGGGTACATGCGCAGGACGGGCGCTGCGCCCGCGCCCGCGGGGCAATTGTAATAATTCAAGATGGATCGCGATTTGCGATCCAACCTCAATTAGCCCCAATATGTAGGTGCTTAATAAATAAATCATAAAAGCAAAACAATTTTCTCAACCAGGTGGGTCCCTAACAAATTAATCGTTACCCCTGTATGGGGGTAACCCGACCTATCTGCCGTCATCTAAAGTTACGTTGAGCCTAGACTGGATGAGATGAATTAATGTAATGCATTACACAATAAATAACATCTGATATAAATATATATTGTGACAATGATTGATGGTCCACAGCGTGGGAAGACGATGGACATCCCTCATGTTACTCTGCTTTACAGCCTCATTAATTTGTGTTTTTCTAAGTAATCATAAATTTGACATTAATCTGTGTGGGTCAGGCCTTGGCTCAGGGAATAATGTACAGACCGGTACCTGCTCTAGCAAATGCCGAGAGTGCATTCACCTAGGGATGAGGAATGATAAACGCTGTCATTTGTACAAGATTGCTAGTTTCATGCATGGGAGGTCTAACCATTGTGAGCAGTATCAGCAGCTGCAGATTTGGCACAGCCTGTTCTCTGTCTGAGAACATCTCTGCTTCGTTCAAATGTAAAAGAATCTTCAATTAAGTCAGGGTTTGAGTGCCTGTGAAACGGTGGTTTAATGGTGCCCACAATAGTATCGAACACAGATCACAGCGACGGAAATCTAACGGGCCGCGGCTTAGTAATAATGCATCCAATGCAGTTACTAGCTGCACCACAGAGCTGTAGGGATTGGTCCTTTTTAAACACACTAATAAATGTAACTAGTAAAATTCAAACGTCAAAGTATGTTCTGAAATACATAATATTGTTATGTGATGGCTAAAACTGATGTTACCCTCACATGCTGCTCCCCAATCCCCCTACATATAATATAATAAAAGCTCCAAAACAATGGCGTCACTTCCGGGACTCACTCCAAAATCAACAGGACACCATGGCTAATGTCCAACGTTTTCACTTTTAATTCAAAGTTTCCTCGGGGTCCCTGAGGAAAGTTTGAATTAAGGCTGAAAACGTCAGACAGTGGCCATGGTGTCTTGTTCCCTGGAGAGCTGCCATCACTTGTAGCTTAGAAGTCTATATTAAGCCATTTCCTCCCTACAGAACAAATGTATCCAGTTTACTACTTGTCACAAGGTGATTCAGCTGATCCAAGTACAGATGGGTCCATGTTTATCTTGACCTTTAATAGGATTAACTGAGACTTGGCAGTCGGACTTGATCGCTAGCTGAAAATGTTCGCTGCGCAGCGATGATGAAAAAAAAAAACAGCACTTCTGTGCATGAGGCACAATGCGCACGCGCGACATACTTTCACAACGACCGATGTAGTTTCACACAAGCTCTAGCGAAGCTTTTCAGTTGCACTGCTGACCACAGAGTGATTGACATGAAGTGGGCGTTTCTGGAAAAACTCAGGCGTGGCAGGGCGTGTTCGTGACGTCAAAACAGGAACTGAACAGTCTGAAGTGATCGCAAGCACTGAGTAGGTTTTGAGCTACTCTGAAACTGCACAAAAAAAGTTTGCCGCCGCTCTGCGATCCTTTCGGTCGCACTTCTGCTAAGCTAAAATACACTCCCCAGTGGGCGGCGGCATAGCGTTTGCACGGCTGCTAAAAACAGCTAGCGAGCGATCAACTCAGAATGACCCCCTTAATCCCCTGCTGTAATGACTTAATCCCCTGCTGTATTGTTCTCTGTATTGTATTGCAGCTGAGAACAATAGATGTTAATAAACCATGTTGTGCCTAGGCGCAGCAAACTAGCCAAGATAACCGTGGACGCATCTGTATGTCTGATATATTTTAATACAAGAACACCTAGAGGGCAGTATAGAGCAGCAGCAAGTGAATGTCAATGATAGGAAGACCCCACTCAGGATGAATGCATCCCCACTCAGGGTGAATGCATGGCCATCTTTATCATTAGCCGGAGAAAGCGTTGACGGTTATTATAATGCGGCAATGTTTTATAAACACTCCTGTACTGATACAGATGTATTTTCCATTTATACAAACTGAAAGGCCATCTGTTTTCCCAAAAGACACAGCTGGCAGCTTCTACTACAGCCAGGATAGACATACACAACCACACCCGTCAGAGAGGGCGTAAGGCCCTGCTGTTGTCTTATTGTTAGACTGGGGGAGGATCTCTCACATTTACAGCTGCGTGCGTATTTATACTTTCACCATCATGCTATCTCATAAACTGTTGTCGTCTTGGTGGCAGGGATACTGTAATACAGGATTCGGCCATACTGTCTCTCCTAATGCTCCGTCCTAACGGAGTGGGCTGGAATTGATTATAAAGGGAACAAACAAGGAGGGTCAGACATTGCCAATATCAGGAGTACTTTACAGAATAAGTTGAGCTCAAGTACAAGAAGAGCCTTAAATCGCTCCGTAGACGTATTGGGGAAAATATCAGTTAAAGCAATGGACAGGCTTCACATAAAACGCGTCTTTTCCGAGACTCAGTTGCAAAGTAACGGGTCACCAATTCACAAATGGATTAGTTTTTTTTAACCTGATTTCCGACTGATAAAATACACTACTATATTTTGCTCTAAAACAGCAAGAATATACCAATTGTTCATATATACACTCAGAGGCCATACTCTGTATTAGGTACACCGTATACTAGCTCATTAATGCATATATCTAATCATCCAATCATGTGGCAGCAACTCAATGAATAAAAGCATGCAGACATGGTCAAGAGGTTCCGCTGTTCTTCAGACCAAACACTAGAATGCGGAAGAAATGTGATCTAAGTGACACTGGCGCAGATTTATCAAGCCCCGGAGCGTGATAAATTGCACAGTGATAAAGTATCAACCAACCAGCTCCTGACTGTCATTTTTCAAACACAGCTTCTAACATGGTAGTTAAGAGCTGACTGGCTGCTACTTTATCTCTATCCACTCCACTTTCTCACTCTCCAAGGCTTGATAAATCTGGGCAAGTGACACTGTGTAATGATTGTTGATGCATGTGGGGTGGTGTATCTCAAAAACGTCTGATCTCTAGATTTTCAGCACAAGAGTCTGGAAAACGCACAGCAGCGATCAGATCTGAATGACCCCCATAGTGAGTGTGCAGCATGCACTATAGTCCTCATTCGGGTTCAATTGTGAAATTGCAAAAATTGCAGACGGATGTTTTTCGTCCATCTGCGCATGTGCAAAGTCTGTGAAGGATGCGATTGCAATTTAATTGACAGAGGTGGGCGTCGACGCGGCGTTGCAGGGGCATGGTCTGGACAACGTAGGCATGTCCTGACCATTTTAGGGACGGCCGCGTGACGTCACACATGGCAGCTGCGACGAAAGAAAAATGCCGGCGCTGCGCCTGGATAAATAAACCAACGGGTTGATGCATTATAGTTCTGTTTGGAGATCCATTTATTATAAGTTGGTGCCTTTCCAGGGTATACAGTATATACAGTACAAACACAGAACAGGCAGCTTGGTTACTTTGAGATATAGAATTATGACAATGTGGATTCATAGACTGGACACCCTGTCACCACAGGGGCTTGCAATGTTTCTCTTTTTTATAAATATATAGAGGGGTATCCAATTAGCCACGATAACGCGATTTGTGATTGCGGCTAATGTTATCGCACCTATCTCCTGCGCACTCCGGTTTGTCACACCTATCCTATTCCAAAATGGCGATAACGGGATTTGCACTATAATTCTAGCCGGCAAAAGCTGAGATAAGTATAGGAGAAAGTGGGGAAATCTACGTACCCCCCAAAAAGCCAAACTAATATCGGAAAACAGTATAGAAGTCTATTAGTGGCCATAATAAAACCTAATTGGTGTCATTACAATGGGTCAAATGAAGTTTTTTACAAATGTAAAAAAAAAGATAAAAAGCTATTTTTTTTCCAGAAAAATAAGTGCACTCATTAACTCTGGGGTATATAAAAATAGGCATAAATATATATTTGGGTCATTTTAGGGGACTTGAAAAAAAAAAAAAGTGGAACCAGACCGATTACTACCACCTGCATGTCTAAAAACACTTGTCCCATTCATAAAGCACCCCAATATACCTGTCCCATACCTTGTACCCCAATTTCCATCACTTTGCATTTTTTTACTCCGAAAATCACATCATTATTGGCCATTTAAAATAATTAAAAACTTCTAAATGCCTAAATAGTCATTCAGGGGGGCGTCCCAGGGGTTCTGAACCACACCCTAAAATTATTACCTTAACATAGGGATTTTGCATTACTTATTACCTACTCAGAGACGGTTACGAGAAATCCGCGACAAACCCTATGGAGTCTTATCGCCACTAATAGGATACTGAATTATCGCATTTGCGATAATTTATTGCAAAACCGTCATTAATTGGATTCCCCCACATAGTGTTTAATATTATTATTAATTATTATTATTATTATTATTATAATTATTATTATCATCATCCTTTATTTATATTGTGCCACAAGGGGTCCGCAGAGCCTTACTGTATAAAGTACATAAACAGAAACTGTATGAACAAAACAAGATCAAAAAGTGACTTACAGTACAGAATATTGCAGGACATGGACAAGGGGGGTAATTCAGGCCTGATCGTAGCAGCAAATTTGTTAGCAGTTGGGCAAAACCATGTGCACTACAGGTGCGGAGGATGTAACATGTGCAGAGAGAATTAGATTTGGGTGGGTTATATTGTTTCTGTGCAGGGTAAATACTGGCTGCTTTATTTTTATACTGCAATTTAGATTTCAGTTGAACACCCCCCCCCCCCACCCAAATCTAACTCTCTCTGCACATGTTATATCTGCCCCCCTGCAGTGCACATGGTTTTGCCCAACTGCTAACAAATTTGCTGCTACAATCAGGTCTGAATTACCCTTAAGGTTTCTTAATATTGCTGCAGTACCCAAATAAGCAACAGGGTGGCAGTGCCCACAGGATAGGTATCATTGTAGACAGTGGGGTAGAGATGATGGTATGAAGCAGAAGCACAAAAGGGAAGAGGGCCCTGCTCATGAGAGCGTACAGTCTTATCTAAGTTGTAATGTAACAGCTACATGCACAAGCAGCCAGTATTGACCTTGCATGCAAAAACATAAAAAAATAGATGCACAGTATTTGCTCCCTCCCCCGCATTGTAACATGGTTTGTATAGGTGCCCAGTTACTTTCTTTCTTCTTTCTTTACTCCCACCTAGTTTAGGAATTAATTGATTGCCTAATGCAGATGCCCCATGCAATTAGCTTGCTGTTTAATTGTTTATTTCTTAATTTTTATTTTTAGCATTGTTTGACTGACTTTGCTGCATTTATTGTTATTTTTCCTTTTTATGTATGTTTTTTTTTTTTTTTTCATCTCCCATTTAGGTTTATACCAGGTTTCCGGCATGTAATATGCTATATTATTATGGGCTGTGTTCCAACTTCCAACATGTTTTTTTTCTTGCTTTTTAAGGCGGACTGCCAGCCCGGCTTTATATATGTATAGCCTAGGTACGCAACATTTTCTTATAGCTATTTGCTTGTAGCATGCTGTAGTAATTTATTGTGTTCCGTGACTTCAGTCTGTGGTAGTATGGACACTACAATGCCTGATTTTTGTTAGTATAATATTTGCATTTGTTTAGTATGTATAAACTTATATTTAAATCTTAATGACACTTGTTACTACTGATGTGTCCTCAGACACCTAGGGGTATATTTACTAAAGTGCGAGTTAGTGTGAGGCACGAGGCCTCATCATGGAATTTCAATTTCCTCTTAACTCTACTGCAGAAAGAGAGGGGACGTTCTGTCCTCTTTGTGTCTTGTTTCCCCTGAATGTGCAAAATCAATTAGCGCCAGGATTTTTTTAAAAGCACAATTAATATGGTCTTGATTCCAGTATGCACGTTAGGAAATAACATGTTTACTGACGTAGTGTCAATGACAGTTTCCTTTACTATTATCCTTAAAATTCCCTGGAACCACTTAGCCTCGCTTGTTTATCACAATCTGCAGTTTTATGCTGATGATGGCCCTCATTCCGAGTTGATCGCTCGCTAGCTACTTTTAGCAGCCGTGCAAACGCATAGTCGCCACCCATGGGGGAGTGTATTTTCACTTTGCAAGTGTGCGATCGCATGTGCAGCCGAGCGGGTACAAACACATTTTGTGCAGAACCTGTAGTTACTTATTCTGTGCGATGATTGCAGCGATGAAGGTCCCGGAATTGGCGTCAGACACCCGCCCTGCAAACGCCTGAACACGCCGGCGTTTTTCCAAACACTCCCAAAAAAACGGTCAGTTGACACCCATAAGCGCCCTCTTCCTGTCAATCTCTTTGCGATCGGCTGTGCGAATGGAATCGTCGCTATAAGTAGTGCAAAACAATGAAGCTCTTTGTACCCGTACGCCGCGCATGCGCAGTGCGCCCCATACACATGCGTAGTTTTGCCATTTTTTTAAAATGATCACTACGCAGCGAACATCGGCAGCTACCGATTAACTCGGAATGACCCCCGTTATAACTAAGATACTTTTGCCTAAATTCACAAAGTGAAAATGAAAACTTTCATGCAAATTGATCAAAAAACTTTTGTCGGGACATGGGCCTTTCCCGGTAAAGAGCTGGACGCAACATGGTACAGATGTGGCCACGCTCATCGTTGCCGTGATGCGTACGCAGGCATCGTGGCATAGTGCAAATGCGCCGCACTGTGAATGCCCGCTCCGGGCGTTCACACTATTGGTTTCAAGCGGACAGAGTAGCGGGCACACTAGTCGCACCAACGCTGCGCATAGCGGTAAAACGATGAGCATGGCTACATCTGTAGCTCACGCTGTCTCCGTGCTTCCATGGCCGGCATTGCTACGAGTATCGCACATGCCTGCCCGACGACCTGCGCAGTAATATTTGCAAAAAAGTATTCATCGGCCACTGTAGATGTATGTGGATTGCATCATTACTGTACACTTGTCATACAGGAAGTGTTTGTTACACAGGAAGTGCTGCTGCAGCCATTATTCAGTATGACTTGCAGGGAGTAAACACACTTCTGCAGCTCTCCAGAGTCTTCTCCTCCTGTAGGGAGGAGAGGATTCGGTAAGGAATTGTGTCTATTCATGAAGCAGTGAAAAGTGTGCAGAAGTGAGAAAGTGGAGAAATTGCCCATGGCAGCCAATCAGCATTGAAGTAACATTTATAATTTGCATACTATACAATGTACGGAGTAGCTGATTGGTTGCCATGGGACACTTCTCCACACTTTTCACTGCTTCATGAATAGACCCCTTAGTAACATAATAATATGTTGAAGTTCTTGAGGCTCCTTTTACGATGGAGAAGATTGGAAATGCTGTCTCTTCTCTACCACCGTCTAGGGCTCCAGGATCAGATGGAATCCCAGTGGAGACTTATAAAAAGTTTAGGGAATTTTTCCTCCTACATCTGTTAGAATTATTTAATTCATTATTTGAGTGGGGATCCAGTTCTCCCTCCATGACAGAGGCAATTATTATGGTGCTGCCAAAGAACGAGAAAAATCCCTCCTGTCTGGAGTCATATATACCCATCTCTCTCCTGGCTACAGATGTAAAAATAATATCTAAAATCTTCGCCATGCGATTAAATCTCGTAATTACGACAATTATCCACCCTGACCAAACCGATTTCATGCCGGGGAAGTCAACAATTCAGAATTTGCACAGATTATTTTGTCCTTTGCAGGGTGGTGACACATCGGGATCAGGGGCTGTGGTGGTATCACTCGATGCCGCCAAGGCCATCGATTCCGTAGAAACTACAGTGGCTGGTGTCACGGATCGGCCTGGGAAGGTTCGGGGGTAGGGTTACCACCTCATCCCTTTAATTCTGGACACATATTAATTACACAGGTTCTGTGGCTGATTAAAACCAGGTGAAATGGAGTCTTGAAGTCAGCCCGCCGCAGAATCTGTGTAATTAATATGTGTCCAGAATTATAGGGATGAGGCGGTAACCCTATTCGGAGGTCCGGGACTTACCAGTCGGGGGCTGTTGGCGCTGGGCAAGGTGTGTGGGCAGGTCGGCGGGGAGCCGTGGACCCCGATCCTGGATTCCAGAGTGAAGCAGGCTGGGAGCTGTGTCATCAGTGCCCTTCTCACTTCCTGGGAGGGGTTCTAGCTCCAGCAGCCAATGGAATCTTAGCTTAAGGTATAAATAGGGAGCTGAGGAAGCAGGAAATTGCCAGTGCAACGTCTTCAACATTTTAAGCTGTGGTACCAGTTCTCTGTGCTCCGGAGCAGTGCTCGTGCAGTAACAGTGTACCGATTTGCTTCCAGCTCCTGTTTACATTTCCTCCAGAACCTGCCACAGAATCTCTTCCATTCCAACTGTAATTTCAGATCCTGCATCCTACCCTACCATCAGGTCATAGTCGCCACAGTAACCAGATCTCCAGGATTACCCATGTTCCATGTTATGGTAGATCGGACCCAGTCCAGCTCCAAGTTGGCCGCAATCCGTGTTTCTAGTCCCTAGCCCTGGACGGACATTCCAGTCGGATCACTGTTAAAATAAATCCATGCGAAGAGCCTTTATTCGCCCAGCGCGTCTATTGTTCAAAGACTCTGGAATTCCTGAGCCTCCTGTATTTAATCCGGGTCCACAAATCCCTCCTGATGTGACAGTCGGCTTGCAGGACCCCATGCATGACACAGCCGTCTGACGGTGTCGCCGTTGATCCGATGTTTCGTCCTATGACGCAGGATACATACAAGAAAAATCGCCAGGCACATTCTCATTAAAAGGATCACGCCTAAAGATATGTAAATGCTGCTCCCCAATAAGTATTTTTGAATACCAAATAAATTATATATAATACAGATGGGGAAGAAACTCACCAATGGGGGCGCATAAGATTACACTGCTCAACAACATAAAAAAAAATTCTATAGTCTAGGACACAGGTTCTCAAACTTGGTCCTCAGGACCCCACACAGCGCATGATTTTCAGGTCTCCTCACAGAATCACAAGTGAAATAATTAGCTCCACCTGTGGACCTTTTAAAATGTGTCAGTGAGTAATTAATACACCTGTGCACCTGCTGGGTTACCTGCAAAACATGCACTGTGTGGGGTCTAGGACACAGGTTCTCAAACTCAGACCTCAGGACCCCACACGGTTCATGTTTTGCAGGTCACCTGCAGATTTTTAAAATGTGACAGTTGGTGATACACAGTGCAGCTGCCAGGTAACCTGGAAAACGTGAACCGTGTGGGGTCCTGAGGACCGAGTTTGAGAACCACTGATCTAGGGTATTTAAATGAATTTAGGGTAATTTGAGGGTGCTGATTCCAAATATGCCATTGGTTTTCCCAGATTTGCTCTATTTTATTTAGATATTGTATATACTGTACCCTGAAATTGCATTTTTCCCATAAGCGCTTTAGACCTGCTTGTCTTAGTAGTTGTGGTTTGATCTTCATTGTGTACTTACTGCATCCGACACTTTTAGTTACTTGTTTCTTCGTTCACAAACATCATTAAAGAGCAAAATTTGTTGTTTTTCCAGGCATCAAAACATTGATCGGGAACATTGTGACTATCGGAACATCAGAAACATCGCGCCCATTGCGGCTTTCATTTTGAAAGCCGGGATAGCCTCCAGGTACACAGTAGTGGCTTGGGGGGGGTTAATTTACACTCCCCAGCGGCTGCCATTGTCTGCAGCTGCTGGAGGGGGGGGATCCTGCCGTGCTGACCGATCAGCAGTGATCGGCAGCATGGTAATCAGTGGGAGAGAGTGCAGGGAGGCAGAGCAGCAGCGGAGGGAAGTCGCATCTGATGCGACCATGCCAGGCGAGTGGTTAAAGCAATAAATGTCAAAAGTTTACCACATTTAAATGTTGTTTCATCAAATAAATATTCATTTTGAGTGTCTTCAGTTTCTTTTGAAGTGATTTGTATTTTGTAGTAATTTCTACATGCTAAGCTACACGGTTCTGAATATCCAAAACGTAATATGCGTTTTACTGTTTATCATGGGGTACCCAATTATCTAAAAAAGTAGAGCCAATCTGGGAAAACCAATGTCATATTCAGAATTAGCGCCCTCAAATTACCCTGAAAAATTCTCAACTATAGGCATAGTGTTGACCAGTGTTATTAATCAAGCATATAAAAAGATTTAAAAAAAAAATCTATTTAATATACAATCATTAATTCATAAACACAGAATTATTCCACCTAAGGGCCTCCGCCTACAGAGAGTGAAAACCCGCCCCGTGCAAGTGTGTGAATGCATGTGTACACGGGCCCTCATTCCGAGTTGATCGCACGCTGCATCTTTTTGCTGCTCGTGCGATCAACTTGACACCGCCTATGGGGGAGTGTTTTTCTGCATAGCAGGAATGCGATCGCTTGTGCAGCCCTGCTATGCTAAAAAAGGTTTCCTGAAAAACAAGACCAGGGTAAGAGTTACTTACCCTGTGCGACGGATCCAGCGACGAAGGTCCCGGTATTGACGTCAGACATCCGCCCTCCAAACGCCTGGACACGCCTGCGTTCGCCTCACTACGCCTGGAAAATGGTCAGTTGGCGCCCCGGAATGCCTCCTGCCTGTCAGTCTTCTTGCGATCGCCGCTCCAATCACTTTTTCCGCCGGTGGCGGCGCTGCCCAGCGCCGGCTGTCGCTGGGCAACGACGCGCATGCGTAATGCATCCACCGCACATTTCCAACCCGTTTGCACCGCTACGACAAACTGCAGCATGCGAACGGGTTGGAATGATCCCCACTGTGCGAAAACTTCGCCAGACAGCGGACATCTGCAAATCCGCTCACAACTCACTCACCATCTAATGATTTTTCCAGTGTGTGCGCAGCCCAGGACTTACTCCTACAGTGCGAGAGAAACAGGCTGATCGGGGGCCGGAGCTGACGTCACACACCCGCCCTGAAAACGATTGGGAACGCCTGCGTTTTTCCTGACACTCCCAGAAAACGGGTAGTTACCACCCCCAAATGTCCACTTCCTGTCAGTCACATTGCGTACGCCTAGCGATCGAAATTTTTGCACCATTCTGTTGCTGTTTGGGCTCGCGCCTGCGCATTGCGGTGCATACACATGCGCAGTCATTTGATAATCGCCCGCTGTTTGATTTCGCACAACAACAATCGGGTCTGAATTAGGCCATAAAACAATAAAAAATGCTCCTTTGTATAGCGAATAAACGCAACCAATGTCACTAACGAGGACAGTGAAATCACTATTGATTTTTAAAGTACCCGATATAGAAGGTTTGAATCTCAGCTTTAATAGTCACTGTCCATAGTGCTTCACAATTAGGCAGTTAATTTGCTGCATAGTACTAGTCAGTGCTTAAAGTGGTCCTAGAGAGGTGCTGGAACTCCCTCCCCCCACGCTTGTTAAAATTAAGGGATGTCGTGCACCGCGAAAGGGGGCGTGACCTCAAACAGAAAGGGGAGTGGTCACCCAATAGTATCCCCAATTCAAATTACGCCGCACAGTAGCACAATCTTATTCACATTACACCACATAGTAATCTCTCTTATTCATGTTATGACACACATTAGTGCCCCTTTTACACAAAGTCCACAGTAGTAGCACCCCAAATACACATAATGCCCACAGCACTAGTGCCCCTTTTGTCCCTAGGAGTGATGCCCCTTATTAAGTGCCCCCCTATGCAACGCTCTCATTAGTATTGCCCCCAGTAGTTATGCCCCCTGTAGATATGCCCACTGTAGATATGCCCCCAGTAGTTATGCCCCCAGTAGTTATGCCCCCAGTAGTTATGCCCCCAGTAGTTATGCCCCCAGTTAGTTTGCCCCCAGTAGTTATGCCCCCAGTTGGTGTGCCCTCAGTAGTTATGCCCCCAGTTGGTGTGCCCCCAGTTGTTATGCCCCCAGTTGGTGTGCCCCCAGTAGTTATGCCCTCAGTTGGTTTGCCCCAGCAGTTATGCCCCCAGTTGGTGTGCCCCCAGTAGTTATGCCCCCAGTTGGTGTGCCCCCAGTAGTTATGCGCTCAGTTGGTTTGCCCCAGCAGTTATGCCCCCAGTTGGTGTGCCCCCAGTAGTTATGCCCCCAGTTGGTGTGCCCCCAGTAATTATGCCCCCAGTTGGTTTGCCCCCAGTAGTTATGCCTCCAGTTGGTTTGCCCCCCAATAGATATGCGCCCAGATCCCCCTAGTAGCGCTGCTTACACAAACACAAAAAAAAAAACAATACTCACCAACCCCGCTCCTGCTTCCGGACTGCAGCCTCCGTCTGGCGCCCGCTCCTCATAGCTACGGGAGAGACGTCATGACGTCCAGCCACACACACTGCCTGAGCCGGAAGCTGCTGCTTAGGTTGAAGGAGCTGGCGCTTGCTGGTAACACAGTCTCACAGGGCGCCCACCATTTCCCTAGGTTATGTGAGCCGGTGGAGGCGGAACTTTGTTCCGTCTCCAAATGGAACTGGCGGAACGCAGTCCTGCCCCGTTCCGGCTCACTTTAACCTCTGGTATTAGTGTAATACTGTATATATCATGTGCAGGTAGATACCTGTCAGTCACTGGTGTTGGAGGCTTTTGTGCAATTAGCCTATTTCAGACCTGATCGCTCCTATGCGATCGGATAGTCACCGCCCAGACAGAGTGAAAACCCGCCCTGTGCAAGGCTGAGTACGCCGTGCGAAATGCTTTGCAAACGGCAGCCAGCTGCAAATCCGTTTACATCTCACTCATCATCTAATGATTTTTCCAGTGTGTGCAGTGTGTGCGTAATCCAGGACTTACTCCTACAGTGCGATACAAACAGGCTGATCGAGGCTGGAGCCGACGTCACACACCCGCCCTGAAAACACTTGGGAACGCCTGCGTTTTCCCTGTCACTCCCAGAAACTGGCCAGTTACCACCCACAAACGTCCGCTTCCTGTCAGTCACCTGCGTTTGCCTAGTGATCAAAAAAGACGCTGATCTATTTCACAGTTTGGCCTCGCGCCTGCGCATTAAGATCCGTAGTCGTTCTATAATCGACCACCTTGCGATTTCGCACAGCGGCGATCAGGTCTGAATTAGGCCCAGTATTATAATCCCTTTCAATCAGTGGTTGTTCATCCAAGTAGCTGATACTTTATCTGAGTTATTATTAGCTGATTACCGTCAAAGCCAGATCAGTGCAGAGTCTAGCAAGCGAGCCAGCAGATCCCAGAACGGATTCCCAAGCTGTCCGTCAGCGCATGCTGGTCCGAACTCCGCCACTGTAGCTCCAAAAGGCAGTACTCCATCATGCACTGTGCTCCTAGTAGCCTGCCGCTGCTCCTGTACACAGGACTTCACGTGACATAGGGGTCTATTTTAACATTATTTTTACTAAAATAATGTGAAAAAGGGGTTTTTCTGTTTTCACATTATTTTAGTATCACCTGAATGTAGTAAAGGGCATTTGGAGCAGTTTTCATGAAAAACTGCTCCAAACCCTTTTTTCACTTTTTTTAGTAACCCACATCACATTCCCCTATACTTATATAATGGGAAATGTGATGTGGCCAAATTTACCAAAAAAAAAAAAAGTTAAAAAATACCGCAGTGTGCCCTGTGATAATCTCGCCAGCTCAGGCTGGAGAGTTCACAGGGCAGCACTGCGATAATGTGGCATTTGCCCCTGGCAGAGAAAGTTGAGCGGGGACCCGGCAGAGTGATCAGCTATGTGTGTCCGATGGACACACAAGCTGATCACAGTGTAAAAAAAACAAAAAACATATTCATCTGTCCAAGAAGCCGGTGTCCGCTGCTCCGGTGAGCACTGCCGGGCGCTGGGTCCCCCATGTGCTGCGCTGTGACCCCCTGGTGCAGTAAAGTGACGCTGCAAAACGGCAGCGCACTTTACAGCACCGGGGGTCACAGCGCAGGAGAAGGACCCGGCGCCCGGCAGCTTCCTGAAGCAGCCCCTTAGGCAGTCATCCAGATAGTGGCAGGTCGGGGAGATCTATTCCTTAACGTGTTTCTCTGTCACTTCCATCTGTTTCATCAGAAGGTCGTCCTAGGATGCAGCTCGGATCTCTAATGAGAGCAGGAGGTGTCTACTTCTATCAGACGCCCTACTGCTGCGTCACCATACTAGTGCTATCACTGCTGCTTCCATGTCAGCAATGATAGCACCTCCAGCCAGGGCTGCCAAGAGAAATCCTGGGCCCACGGTACAACAACTTCCTGGGCCCCCACGCCCCCCCTGGATGGGGTGTGGCCACAGCACGCCTAACATAAGAAGCACCCACTCACAGGAGCGTGGCATGCCTTCCAGCCAGGGCAGTAAAGAGCCTGGATGGGCCCAGGTCCTTTTCAGGGGGCATGGCCTAATGAGAGGAGGCGTGGCCATATAAGAACATACATACATAGAAAAAAATACAGAAAAAATTGTATTTTAAGCACTTCCCAGGCCACACTGCAGCCCAGCATACAGTAATGTGTGCCGGGCTGAGAAGAAGCGCTGCAGTTGCCAGGTAAGAGTGGGGGTGGGGACCTGGACCCCCACTGGGCCCCTCCATCAGACCTGGGCCCAGGTAATTTGTACCCACTCCCCCCCTCTCTCTGCACCACTGCCTCCAGCCACATCTGAATGAGGCCCACTGTGAGACAATACGGGGCTGCTATAGTAATATATCTCTTAATCACATGATCATGAATACAATTAAATAACAACCTGTAATTTACCTAGTGACAATGTGACAATAGACGGACTACACTCCGCAGCGCCGTGTTCCTGCTGGTGTCAGTGGTAATATTCATGTATACCGTCACCATATACCCAATTACTTATCTCCAGTATGTGATACTAGAACCGGGATGTAGTTATGGGAGCGGCGGTCAGGAGACCTCCGGTCACAATACCGGCACCTACATCCCGCCCCCTTAGAACCCCGACGGTCAGCATGACGACTAGCAGGGACTATTCCCAGTTGTAAGTGTCCACGACACCAATAGAGGGGGAACAGAACCCGCTCGCCACTGAGCTCGCAAAGGGCTTGTTGCGCTCGCCTTCCCCGCCGGCCATCTCCATGCCGGGACACCAGAAATAATTACGTAGTCTGCGCACTCAAAATCGGATATTCTCAGAATCACATTTTAGCTCCAGAAATGGTCTAGTCCCTAGCGTCATTTGACAGATCTGTCCGGCCCATACCCAGCTTAAGGCCCAGATTCATCAAGCCTTGGAGAGTGATAAACTGCTTGGTGATAAAGTACCAGCCAACCAGCTCCTAACTGTCATGTTACAGGCTGTGATTGAAAAATGACAGTTAGGAGCTGATTGGTTGGTACTTTATCACCGTGCAATTTATCACTCTCCAAGTCTTGATAAATCTGGGCCAAAGTCTTCAATTTGCGCCTTCCTTCATCTTCACTGCAGATTGACGCACTGTACTTTCTAACACACGCCTCTAAGAAGGGAGAGGGGGTAGGAGGCGGGAAGGAAGCCGAAGGGTTCAAGTCCCACATACCCGTCTGCTGCATGTCAGCAACCCCGCTGCCGTACTAAAAGAAAGACTACAAAATAAAACATTCCGCTTTCATTACACAACACTACACTGAGATGTGTCCCCTATAGTATAAATGATGAATGTTGTTGAACCAAAAATAACAGAAGGGCAACAAGAAAAGAGCAAAGTTAGTGTTTAATAAACTAAAATATAGCTTTTAGCTAAAGTTCAGTTCTGCTAAGTCTTGTTTTGCCATTAAATGTCCCTCAACGCATTTTGGGCAAAACCATGTGCACTGCAGGTGGGGCAGATGTAACATGTGCAGAGAGAGTTAGATTTGGGTGGGTTAATTTGTTTCTGTGCAGGGTAAATACTGGCTGCTTTATTTTTACACTGCAATTTAGATTTCAGTTTAAACACACAACACCCAAATCTAACTCTCTCTGCACATGTTACATCTGCCCCACCTGCAGTGCACATGGTTTTGCCCAACTGCTAACAAATTTGCTGCTGTGATCAGGTCTGAATTAGGCCCTCTCTCTCCAGGTAATTGTGAGGCAACCACACCTACTGAACCTGGCTTGTACAGAATTAGGGCTGAGCACGTGGAGGGGTGTAAAGTGCCCAACTGAGGACTGACGGAGATCTGACAGTCAGCGCATCCAGCCGACGTACACGGTTCTATTTTCTATTCACTCAATGAACAGCCAGTTCTTTAAACAGACTGTAAATCACAGCTAATACCCCGCACACAGACAGATCTTATGCTCAGTTACACAGTACTCTTATAGGCTGGCCATGACATAATTCTCACATATACAGTAGTTGCCCCCTGTCCTTAATTTTCAGGAACTGTCCCAGGTTTTAAAATGTTGTCCCCGTAAATGTCCCTTTCTGTCAGTATTTACCAACTGCACAATAAAAGTCTTCATTTCGGTTAGATGTCATTCATACTATACTAAGGGGCAGATTCAATCAGCCATGCACGGCCATGGGGCGGGTGGCCTGTGCTGACCTTGCGGGGAGGGGGTCCCGTGCCCTGGACTTGAACCTTTAGTGGTAGGGACCCACCAGATGAGGTCACCTGGTCACGGTTGTGTGCCCAAATTTTGGACAAAAATGATGCTAAGCTCCTCAATTTTTCTGTATGATAGGTTGCAGTGATTATTATAATTATTCTGATTAACATAGTAACATAGTAACTAAGGTTGAAAAAAGACAATTGTCCATCGAGTTCAACCTATTTGTGGTCTCCTATGCAGTCTTATTATAGCACTAGTTATTTTTATGTTAGGACTAAGTGCTTAGTACTATAGAGTGTGCATCTGCATTTTCTCTTTTTTCTGTGTGGAACTACACGTCTCAGCACGGTCACACATTTAATTATATTTAGAATAAGAGTGTGCCATCCAAGCCCTCCCAATATAGAAATCTGCAGAAGACAATCTATAGATTAAAGCCATATGTTGGTAGACACTCCCTATATAACCTGTTGTGCATTGTGAGTTTGACCTTTTCCCCATACAAGGCTTTGTTATAATTCTCTTGGGGCACAAGAACCACATGTAGTGAGCAGTAAAAGAATACTAATGTCTGCTGTAACGCCGGAATATCTAATGGCAAATTATAAGGGTTCTTTACAATTTTCCTCTATAAGACTTCATCAATTTAATCCAAGCCGTCGTTATTCTGCATAAAGGTATTATATAGCCTAATATATGACAAATCCTAAATATATTGATCAATAGCAATAACCTCCCCCAATTTGCAGCTACAGAGGTCATGATATACATGTGTGTCTGTGTGGATATATAAATTGTAGGAGCACATTGGTTTATCAGTGTATTAAGTAAGAAACTGCTCTCCGCTGGGAATTATGTGAAGCTGTGCCCCTGCAATGCCGGTGACAGCGGAGCATAGGGATGAAAGTGAGTTAATGTATTGCTGACGTTCACCATAAATAGAAAGTTAAGGGGGAAGCAGGGGGGGAGTACAAGTGTCCAGTAATAATAAACAATATTCTCCCATTTTGCAGATTGAGCAAACAATACAGGGAATGGGAACGTCCCCCAAATACACATAACAGATGAAGAAGTATTTGTTATTCATAGAAAAACGTGGATACATTACCTGGCAAACAATGGGATCCCCCAAAGTGGTGGCTGCAATGAAACGGTCAAATCCCTGAGTGTGTTTTGAGTGTTTTGTGGCAGGCTGGGCGATAATATACTGTATGAGTGATATCATCTCACAGCCCTGGCTGCACCAGCAGAGAGGAGGGATCACACAGATCTGCCTGTGACATGGAAAACTCGCTCAGCTAGGGAAGTTCACACAGCAGCTGCTGGGCTGGCAGGAGGGCACATGCACCGAGTCCTGGAGAGAGGTAAAGTACCAGCCAATCAGCTCCTAATTGCCATGTTCCAGGCTGTGTTTGAAAAATGACAGTTACAGTAGGAGCTGGTTGGTTGGTACTTTATCTCTCTCCGCTTTATTTCTGCAAGGCTTAGCGCATCTGCCCCAGGGTCCTATGGCATAAGCTGTTGCTGGCCATCGTGTGACTCTGTACAATGACGCTGGGATTTCTTGCAGAATCTATAATGTATCACTGGATGTCAAAAATACTAAAGGGGGAGATATATCAAGCCTTGGATAGAGATGAAGTGGAGATGGATTTAGCCAATGTAGCCTACAGGCTTCAAATCACATATAGTTTACCATGAGAGAGGTCCCCAGTAAGGGCCACTCGGGCGTGCGTGGTCTGATTACCCCTGATGTGGGTCCAGCAGCATAAAGGGGATCCGGTCTCTAGATCGACAGTAACTAGGTCGACAGTGTCTAGGTCGATCACTATTGGTCGGCAGTAACTAGGTCAACAGGGTGTCTAGGTCGGCAGGGCCTCTAGGTCGACATGTTCTAGGTCGACAGGTCAAAAGGTCGACGTGAGTTTTTCACGATTTTTCTATTTTTTTTTAACCTTTTCATACTTAACGATCCACGTGGACTACGATTGGAACGGTAATCTGTGCCGAGCGAAGCGAGCCATGCAAGGGGACACGGTGCACTAATTGGGGTTCCCGGTCACTCTACAAAGAAAACGACACCAAAATAACATAAAAAACTCATGTCGACCTTTTGACCTGTCGACCTAGAACATGTCGGCCTAAAGACCCTGTCGACCTAGACACCCTGTCGACCTAGTTACTGTCGACCAATAGTGGTCGACCTAGACACTGTCGACCTAGTTACTATCTACCTTCCATACCACACCCAAAGTAAAGGGATCACATCAGCAATCACTGTAATGTGCACATCGCAGGGAAAGAACCCTGATCCTACGTGTTAAATATACATTTAGGCGGAACATAATTCCTTATTGCTGCGAATATTGGCAAAACAAAATTCTAATTATATCAGGTCAACATCCCAATAATTGATAAATGGGCTCCCTACAGATCAGCAACGCTAGATACAGGCAGTGCGATCTGGTTGTTCTGGGAAATAGCCGCACAGTTCAGTCAGAACGCCCTAGGAACAGTCCATGGATAATGAACAAAAAAAAGTATTTTCTTTAGTCAAAAACAGCATTCTATCCTATCCATATGACAGTAGCATTATGACCATTAAGAACGCTTTGGGGGGGGTATTCAATTAGCCGTGGCAAAAATCCCCATGGCGTGGGGAAAGGCTAGTCAATTAAATAATTTTTTCTCTTTATTCAATTAAATATCCTTTTTCACAAATCCTGAAAAATCGGGGTTCCCGCACAGTACCACTGCGTTTTTTACCCACATTTGACCTGATTTATTTCTTTTTGGCACCCTGCTAATTGAATAGTAGATCTGGAGCAGCAATTAGCGCTATTGAATTTTCCCCTATGTACAGTATAATGAAATGTATGGACAGGCTAACGCTGTAAGCTAAGAGCTGCCCGCAGGGGCATTTTAAGAGAGGGGGGGACCTGCGTGCAACCTCCGTCGCGGGCCCCCTTCTCTCCAGCAGCTAGTAGATGATGCCAGACTCGACTGCGCATGTGCAGGTCTCCGGGAACATGGCGCCTTGTTCCCAGGGACATCTCCAGTGCGCATGCGCAAATCACTTGGAAATGGCCACGGTGGCCATTTTCCATGAGATTTGTGCCCGCACTGCAGGGCCGCCGCAGCGGGACTCTGGAGGGGTAAATATACTATATGTGCGCAGTGTGCGCGGTGTGGGCCCCGCTGGACCCAGGGACCTGTGTGCACCGCACTCACTGCACCTATTAAAGAAACGCCAACGGCTGCCATATACTCCTCCGTCATGACAGCGGCCAACACTGGATTACTGACATGAACAACACTGGATTACTGACATGAACAACACTGGATTACTGACATGAACAACACTGGATTACTGACATGAACAACACTGGATTACTGACATGAACAACACTGGATTACTGACATGAACAACACTGGATTACTGACATGATGTCACTCAGTGTTGTAGCTGCCACCTAACTATACTGCAGGTAAGCAGCGCGTCTCATACAATTGGTTTCACAAAGCCATTATTGGCCCTCATTCCAATTTGATCGCTCGCTAGCTCCTTTTAGCAGCCGTGCAAACGCATAGTCGCCGCCCACAGGGGAGTGTATTTTTGCTTTGCAGAAGTGTGAACGCCTGTGCAGCCGAGCGGCAGCAAACACACTTTGTGCAGAACAAGACCAGCCCTGTAGTTACTTATCCTGTGCGATGATTGCTGCGACGAGTGACACGGTAATGACGTCAGACGCCTGCGTTTTTCCAAACGCTCCCAGAAAACGGTCAGTTGCCACACAGAAAATCCCACTTCCTGTCAATCTCCCTGCGTTCGCCAGTGCGACTGAAAGCGTCGCTAGAACCTGTGCAAAACCACAATGCTCTTTATACCCGTATGCCACGCGTGCACATTGCAGTGCACATGCATGCGCAGTTTTGCCGTGTTTTTAAATAAAAGCTACGCAGCGAACAACGGCAGCTAGCGATCAACTCGGAATGAGGGCCATTGTCTGATCATCTTACAACACCATGCCATCGTTCTGTGGTACACTTACCTGCAAACCAGTGGTAAAGCTCTGCAGAGTATGCTGGTGCTATATAAATGAATGTTGATATTACAGTTATTCCTCGCGTTGCAGGCCAGGCAGTCACTGGTTGCTATATGTGTGCTGAAACCTGAGCATCCCACTCCCCCCTACCACGGCCCCCCACCCCCAGGACTCTGAGCACCATTGTGTGAATTGCTGGGGCCTCCTCAGGGCCCCTTCTGTCAGGTGAGTTATTGAAGCGCGCACGATTCTGCTCTTTGATGTCACTGAGCCTCCGGGACAGTCTCTATAATAGTATCCTGATGCTGCAGGCAAGCCACAGAGCAGGGGAGACTATGGCTCTGGACACCACGGGCCTGAATCAGAGCTGCAAGAAGAGCGAATGTGGGCGCAATTTTTAGAAATCTGCGAATGCACAGTGCACCGAGAGGGGGTGGGGAGCGGGTACTAGTTACCGGAGAACTGGCCTATAGGAGGCGATGCCACAAATAGTATTTTCTATAGTTTTTCTCCTCTCTGCGGTTCAGCAAACTCTGACATTGTGCCAAAATCTAATGCATACGTGCAAGTCTCCAGAAACATGGCGCCTGCCATATTCCCGGTGACTAATCTCTACTGTGCTTGTCCACCGCACCATTTTCTGAGTGATTTCTGCTGCGGAGCCAGCGCGGGACTCCTGAGAGGTAAGTCATTAAGCATGGGTGAAGCGTGTGCAGTGTGGACAAATGCCCTTTCAGTACTCCCCCTCCTCCCCCGGAAGCTGCTCGAGAAGCAACTTGCCAGAGCCGCAGCCTACTCAGCACTGTGTATATGCACAGTGCACGCCATTTCCAGTCACCTCTTCTGCACCAGGCATGGGGTAGGTGCAGTGTTGGACTGGGGAATGAAGGGCACACCGGGGGAATTGAGTGTTATGGACCATTTTTAGGGGTGTGGCAAGTCTCCAGAGGGGGTGTGGCCATCCACCACAGAGGTTTGGCAAACCATTAGCGAGTTCATGGTCTGGGCCCCTTGATAAATATATATAGTATATACTGCTAGTGCATGCATGATAATGTACCAGATTAATAACAGCAATGCACTGTAGAGAATACACCATAGTCCTGTGCAGTATAATGCAACATATGTATAATTCAAGTGCACAGCCTGGAACCTGATTCCTAGAGGAGGAGGGGCCCCAGGCAGTGGGGCCCACTGGGGTTTCCCCTGTACCCCTGTGGGCCAGTCCAGCCAGGTGTAAGTGCCTTTACTAGAGATGACAACTGCCCTTGTGGCTGGAGGGCGGGGGGCACTGCAATCACATAGATGTCTACGACTCGGTCGTGTTATGGTCACATAGAACCGAAGAGCGATGTAGCCGGCTGGAATTGCGACCCCAGCAAATGCGAGTTGAATCAGGTTCTGCATTGTGAAGCACAGTCCCTACTTTTCACATAAACCCACCTGATTGTCTCCCATAGTCCAGGGACTGTACTCAGGCCTTCACTAGCACTGTGGACGGTGGCAGAGAGAAGCGGGTCTTGGGAAGGATGAGATACCTCCTGGGGAATTACTCCCTGGAGAGTTATTCATGGAATGAGCTCAATGACTTGCTCATAGATAGAGGATTACTCTGCAATCAGTCACCATGCATTCTGATCCTAAATTCCCCATAATGGATTGATATATAAATTGTGACTTGTGCAGCTGAGGCACTGAGTAATGAGTAAGAGGAAGACTGTACCGTAATAACCGCAGCATCACTAATGGGAGATAACGGAATCACTCGCAGACTGACTATTACATTCGTTTTCAATAAATTGACAGAATAATTTCATATTGTGCAGCAGCAAATGGTACGAGGGACATCATAGGCTGTCCATTATCTGAGCCACTGACTACATCATCTTTATAATGCATATGTGACAGCCTCACCTTATACTACATACCTGACAGCCTCATCATATAATACTTACCTGACAGCCTCATCTTATAATACTTACCTGACAGCCTCATCATATAATACTTACCTGACAGCCTCATCTTATAATACTTACCTGACAGCCTCATCTTATAATACTTACCTGACAGCCTCATCTTATAATACTTACCTGACAGCCTCACCTTATACTACATGCCTGACAGCCTCATCTTATAATACATACCTGACAGCCTCATCTTATAATACATACCTGACAGCCTCATCTTATAATACTTACCTGACAGCCTCATCATATAATATTTACCTGACAGCCTCATCTTATAATACTTACCTGACAGCCTCATCTTATAATACTTACCTGACAGCCTCATCATATAATACTTACCTGACAGCCTCATCTTATAATACATACCTGACAGCCTCATCTTATAATACATACCTGACAGCCTCATCTTATAATACTTACCTGACAGCCTCATCATATAATACTTACCTGACAGCCTCATCTTATAATACTTACCTGACAGCCTCATCTTATAATACTTACCTGACAGCCTCATCTTATAATACTTACCTGACAGCCTCATCTTATACTACATACCTGACAGCCTCACCTTATACTACATACCTGACAGCCTCATCTTATACTACATACCTGACAGCCTCATCATATAATACTTACCTGACAGCCTCATCTTATAATACTTACCTGACAGCCTCATCTTATAATACTTACCTGACAGCCTCATCTTATAATACATACCTGACAGCCTCATCTTATAATACTTACCTGACAGCCTCATCTTATAATACTTACCTGACAGCCTCTTCGTTCTAATACTTACCTGACAGCCTCATCTTATAATACATACCTGACAGCCTCATCTTATAATACTTACCTGACAGCCTCATCTTATACTACATACCCGACAGCCTCATCTTATAATACTTACCTGACAGCCTCATCTTATACTACATACCCGACAGCCTCATCTTATAATACTTACCTGACAGCCTCAACTTATACTACATACTTGACAGCCTCATCTTATACTACATACCTGACAGCCTCATCTTATAATACATACCTGACAGCCTCATCTTATAATACTTACCTGACAGCCTCATCTTATAATACTTACCTGACAGCCTCATCTTATACTACATACCTGACAGCCTCATCTTATAATACATACCTGACAGCCTCATCTTATACTACTTACCTGACAGCCTCATCTTATACTACTTACCTGACAGCCTCATCTTATAATACTTACCTGACAGCCTCATCTTATAATACTTACCTGACAGCCTCTTCGTTCTAATACTTACCTGACAGCCTCATCTTATAATACATACCCGACAGCCTCATCTTATACTACATACCTGACAGCCTCATCTTATACTACATACCTGACAGCCTCATCTTATACTACATACCTGACAGCCTCATCTTATAATACTTACCTGACAGCCTCATCTTATAATACTTACCTGACAGCCTCATCTTATAATACTTACCTGACAGCCTCTTCGTTCTAATACTTACCTGACAGCCTCACCTTATACTACATACCTGACAGCCTCATCTTATACTACATACCTGACAGCCTCATCTTATACTACATACCTGACAGCCTCATCTTATAATACTTACCTGACAGCCTCATCTTATAATACTTACCTGACAGCCTCATCTTATACTACATACCTGACAGCCTCATCTTATAATACTTACCTGACAGCCTCATCTTATAATACTTACCTGACAGCCTCATCTTATAATACTTACCTGACAGCCTCATCTTATACTACATACTTGACAGCCTCATCTTATACTACATACCTGACAGCCTCATCTTATAATATATACCTGACAGACTCATCTTATACTACATACCTGACAGCCTCATCTTATAATACTTACCTGACAGCCTCATCTTATAATACTTACCTGACAGCCTAATCTTAAAATATATACCTGATAGCCTCATCTTTATAATGCATATGTGACAGCCTCATCTTATAATACTTACCTGACAGCCTCATCGTTCTAATACTTACCTGACAGCCTCATCTTATAATACTTACCTGACAGCCTCATCTTATAATACTTACCTGACAGCCTCATCTTATACTACATACCTGACAGCCTAATCTTAAAATATATACCTGATAGCCTCATCTTTATAATGCATATGTGACAGCCTCATCTTGTAATACTTACCTGACAGCCTCATCGTTCTAATACTTACCTGACAGCCTCATCGTTATAATGCATATGTGCCAGCCTCATCTTATAATACTTACCTGACAGCCTCATCGTTCTAATACTTACCTGACAGCCTCATCTTTATAATGCATATGTGCCAGCCTCATCTTATAATACTTACCTGACAGCCTCATCGTTCTAATACTTACCTGACAGCCTCATCTTTATAATGCATATGTGACAGCCTCATCTTATAATACTTACCTGACTGCCTCATCTCATTCTACATACCTGACAGCCTCATCTTTATAATACATACCTGACAGCCTCATCTTTATAATACTTACCTGACAGCCTCATCTTTATAATACTTACCTGACAGCCTCATCTTATAATACATACCTGACAGCCTCATCTTTATAATACATACCTGACAGCCTCATCTTTATAATACATAACTGACAGCCTCATCTTTATAATACATACCTGACAGCCTCATCTTATAATACTTACCTGACAGCCTCATCTTTATAATACTTACCTGACAGCCTCATCTTATAATACTTACCTGACAGCCTCATCGTTCTAATACTTACCTGACAACCTCATCTTTATAATACATAACTGACAGCCTCATCTTTATAATACATACCTGACAGCCTCATCTTATAATACTTACCTGACAGCCTCATCTTTCTAATACTTACCTGACAACCTCATCTTATAATACTTACCTGACAGCCTTATCGTTCTAATACTTACATGACAGCCTCATCTTTATAATACATACCTGACAGTCCCATTGTTCTAATACTTACCTGACAGCCTCATCTTATAATGCATACTTGACAGCCTCACCGTTCTAATACTTACCTGACAGCCTCATCTTTATAATACATACCTGACAGCCTCATCTTATAATACATACCTGACAGGCTCATCTTACAATATGACGGACGCCTTGTTTTTTTGCTTAAAATGCAGCTTATTTGCATTGCAATGTGACTAGGATGCACAAAAAGCTTCTGCTGATTAAAACAATATGCGACATGTTTATATTCTGTGTGCGACTGTGTCTGCATCCAAAATGCTACCTTACAGTGATTTCCAGGAATATACTGTAACTTAGCATTTCGTATGCAGATATAGCCGCAATCACACCCAGAATATAGGCATGCCGCATATCATTTTAATCAGGATAAGCTGCTTGTGCCCCTGGGCATTTGCCTAGTTTGCCCATGCCCTGGGCTGGCTCTGATTCCGACCGCCTGCATTTTGCCGGCTGTCGGGATTCTGGCGCCGGGATCCCGACAGCCGGTATATTAACTGCATCCCCTCTGTGGGATCTTTTTCACTCGCAATTGATCCCAGTACTGGAGATACAGCTGATAATAGTAATGTTATTAAAAGTTCTGTGTAAATATAGTGTTTTCCATGAGAACTTTATTCGGTTCACCATTTTCAGATAGGGGGGAATTTCCCTGCTTGTGATATAATAAATGCAACTATGAGTAACTGTAATCTCTCAGCACCCTAGTTGCTCAGCATATATGGTTCCTTAATTTGACTTCACATTACTCTCTTCCAGTACAGTGCCATCCGAGTAGTTATACGTATATAGGGATGATCATACAGTACCTATTGCACCCCCAGCAGTCAGACCCTGTATTTATTGTCTCAAAATATACGCAGATGGTATTCAGTAAATCCCCATCTGGTTACCATACATCCCCTCACTTGTCTGCAGTAATGGCATTTCCTATATAAAATATCATGAGCAGAGTAACACATTCCTCTTATTCTGATTTCCCCACTGGACCTCTGTGGGCACTGTCATAGGATATACACAGGGCAGCCCTCAGGGGGGGACTGTGGGGACTGGTGTCCTGGGCCCTTATAGAGTGCTGCACCAGGCTGTGAAACGACAGTGGGCTGATGCACAGGGAGGACTTCTTAAAACAAGTCTTTTTACTGCACATCAGATCTCTGTGAATTGTTGCTGTAGGTCCGCAACACTCCACCTATATGTAATATCACAATGTATGACATCACAAAGGGGTGTGCATACGGCAGAATCTTTTTTTTTTTTTTTTTTTTTTGGGGGGGGGGGAGGGGGGATGGAGTTGCCCTGTCTCTTTTGTCAGTCCCACGCCCCACAATTTCTAGAATACATCAGAACACATCACTGCATTTTATATAGGTGTTGCAGCTAAACATGCTTTATTACTTTATTACCGTGCTATTTATTAATTTATTACCGTGCTATTATCACTCTCCAAGACTTGATAAATCTGGGATAAATGGACCCCTTAACCATCTCACATCTGGACCTATAGTCCCACTTTTATGGCATGATTTAAAAAAATGGATACAGATAGACAGGTTGCTTCTACTACAGGAATTTCCTAATGGGGTAGATGTACCAAGCCTTGGAGAGAGATAAAGTACCAGCCAATCAGCTCCTAGCTGTCATTTTTCAAACGTAGCCTGTAACATGGTTACATGGCAGTTAGGAGCTGGTTGGTAGATACTTTCTCTCTCTCCACTTTATCTCTCTCTCCGAGGCTTAGAACATCTGCCTCTAATTGGAAGAGGTGCCTTCAAATGGTGGTGGGGGGGGGGGGGGGGAGATATTGATTTATTAGTCTGTGACTGTATCATCTAGAAGGGCTGTGATTACGCATCGGGATGCTGGTCATTGGGGCTGTAGATCTGCCCACTTTATATGTACAGTCCACTCTGCGGGTCCATGTTTATAGTGTCATTTAGAATATGCATACTATAAAATTATACGTAGCCTCTGACTGGTTGCCATGGGAAACTTCTCCACTGGCTCACTTCTCCACTCTTTTCACTGCTTAGTGCATCTCCCCCTTTTTCTGTCACTCCGCTTCTGTCTACATCCACCATTGCTAGCTAGCCGTTCTCAGCATGTATTTTATTTAACACCCCCCCCCCCCCCCCCCCCGCCCCCACAGATTTTCTTTTTGCCTTAAGCGAACCCAGTTTTCCCAATATCTCTGTGTTTTTCAGCTTGCTGGTGATAGATTTATCATGTCTGGACACTGGCTTGTTGTTCAGTCGTTAGGAGTTATCAGCCTGAACCAGCATTGCGCAGTATCTCAGTGCTGAGTTAATTCCAGGCATACAGAACAGGAGTGGCCACGCTGGGCGTGAAGAAAACATTTCTGTGTGGGTAAAAGTCTCAGATTAAGAGTAATAGGAATAGCGTCTTCATGATAACAGTCTGGAGAGTTAGGCTAGCACAGCTCACTTTGGGTATGTTATGTATTAGTCGAGTATTAGGAACATGCAGCGACCATTTCTTAGTAATACCCCTTTCAGTCAGCCTGAGGCAAGTTGCACCCGGGAGCCTGACACGGGAGCTCCCAGGTTGTGACCCGCGCCTGTCACCCAGCAACAACAGTGGAGTGCCAAAGCCCCATGAAAATTTACATTTTCACATTGCAACTTCAGGCTGAAAATGATTATCACATCCGCATTAAAAATTCAGATTGTGATAAATATACCCCAGAGAGATTGGAATGTATCATTTATTAATGCTGAGGGAGGGTCTTCTACACTGAGAGAGGGAAACATTAATCCATTAGTCATCTGCCATAAATGAAAACCAGTATGGTCCATTCACATACATTATCCAAACTTGCAGACTCTCCCTGGATGTCAGAGAGACTCCCTGAAATGGTGGTGATCTCCCTGACACCATAGCGAGTGGTGATCAGGCTGACATCATAGAGAGTGGTGATCTCGCTGACACCATAGAGAGTGGTGATTTCCCCAACACCATAGAGAGTGGTGATCTCGCTGACACCATAGAGAGTGGTGATTTCCCCAACACCATAGAGAGTGGTGATCTCGCTGACACCATAAAGAGTGGTGATCTCCCTGACACCATAGAGAGTGGTGATCTCCCCGACACCATAGAGAGTGGTGATCTCCCCGACACCATAGAGAGTGGTGATCTCCCCGACACCATAGAGAGTGGTGATCTCCCCGACACCATAGAGAGTGGTGATCTCCCCGACACCATAGAGAGTGGTGATCTCCCCGACACCATAGAGAGTGGTGATCTCGCTGACACCATAAAGAGTGGTGATCTCCCTGACACCATAGAGAGTGGTGATCTCCCCGACACCATAGAGAGTGGTGATCTCGCTGACACCATAGAGAGTGGTGATCTCCCCGACACCATAGAGAGTGGTGATCTCCCCGACACCATAGAGAGTGGTGATCTCCCTGACACCATAGAGAGTGGTGATCTCCCTGACACCATAGAGAGTGGTGATCTCACTGACACCATAGAGAGTGGTGATCTCGCTGACACCATAGAGAGTGGTGATCTCCCTGACACCATAGAGAGTGGTGATCTCGCTGACACCATAGAGAGTGGTGATCTCGCTGACACCATAGAGAGTGGTGATCTCACTGACACCATAGAGAGTGGTGATCTTCCCGGCACCATAGAGAGTGGTGATCTCCCTGACACCATAGAGAGTGGTGATCTTCCCGGCACCATAGAGAGTGGTGATCTCCCTGACACCATAGAGAGTGGTGATCTCCCTGACACCATAGAGAGTGGTGATCTCGCTGACACCATAGAGAGTGGTGATCTCCCTGACACCATAGAGAGTGGTGATCTCCCTGACACCATAGAGAGTGGTGATCTCACTGACACAATAGAGAGTGGTGATCTCGCTGACACCATAGAGAGAGGTGATCTCGCTGACACCATAGAGAGTGGTGATCTCGCTGACACCATAGAGAGTGGTGATCTCGCTGACACCATAGAGAGTGGTGATCTCACTGACACAATAGAGAGTGGTGATCTCCCCGACACCATAGAGAGTGGTGATCTTGCTGACACCATAGAGAGTGGTGATCTCCCTGACACCATAGAGAGTGGTGATCTCCCTGACACCATAGAGAGTGGTGATCTCCCTGACACCATAGAGAGTGGTGATCTCACTGACACAATAGAGAGTGGTGATCTCGCTGACACCATAGAGAGAGGTGATCTCGCTGACACCATAGAGAGTGGTGATCTCGCTGACACCATAGAGAGTGGTGATCTCGCTGACACCATAGAGAGTGGTGATCTCACTGACACAATAGAGAGTGGTGATCTCCCTGACACCATAGAGAGTGGTGATCTTGCTGACACCATAGAGAGTGGTGATCTCCCTGACACCATAGAGAGTGGTGATCTCCCCGACACCATAGAGTGTGGTGATCTCGCTGACACCATAGAGAGTGGTGATCTCGCTGACACCATAGAGAGTGGTGATCTCGCTGACACCATAGAGAGTGGTGATCTCCCCGACACCATAGAGTGTGGTGATCTCGCTGACACCATAGAGTGTGGTGATCTCGCTGACACCATAGAGAGTGGTGATCTCCCCGACACCATAGAGAGTGGTGATCTCCCCGACACCATAGAGAGTGGTGATCTCCCCGACACAATAGAGAGTGGTGATCTCCCCGACACCATAGAGAGTGGTGATCTCGCTGACACAATAGAGAGTGGTGATCTCCCCGACACCATAGAGAGTGGTGATCTCGCTGACACAATAGAGAGTGGTGATCTCCCAGACACCATAGAGAGTGGTGATCTCCCTGACACCATAGAGAGTGATGATCTCCCCGACACCATAGAGAGTGGTGATCTCCCCGACACCATAGAGAGTGGTGATCTCCCCGACACCATAGAGGGTGGTGATCTCCCCGACACCATAGAGGGTGGTGATCTCCCCGACACCATAGAGGGTGGTGATCTCCCCGACACCATAGAGAGTGGTGATCTCCCTGACACCGTAGAGAGTGGTGATCTCGCCCACACCGTAGAGAGTGGTGATCTCCCCGACACCATAGAGTGTGGTGATCTCGCTGACACCATAGAGAGTGGTGATCTCCCCGACACCATAGAGAGTGGTGATCTCCCCGACACCATAGAGAGTGGTGATCTCCCCGACACCATAGAGTGTGGTGATCTCGCTGACACCATAGAGAGTGGTGATCTCCCCGACACCATAGAGAGTGGTGATCTCGCTGACACCATAGAGAGTGGTGATCTCACTGACACCATAGAGAGTGATGATCTCCCCGACTCCATAGAGTGTGGTGATCTCGCTGACACCATAGAGAGTGGTGATCTCCCCGACACCATAGAGAGTGGTGATCTCCCTGACACCATAGAGAGTGGTGATCTCCCCGACACCATAGAGAGTGGTGATCTCCCTGACACCCAGACAATCTAGCAATTTCGAGTCCTTTAGGCCGGGCTGGGTGGTCTTATCACAGTGATAATGAAGAATAGGGATAATGTAATCAATAAGAAAATGGCAGCCGCTTTCTAGCACACTGATGGCTCATGAGTGATGGTGTGCACAAGGATCAGTGGCGTACCTATAATGGGTGTTGTGTGTGTGGTGCACATGGGACCCTGAGTCCAGGGGGCCCCACGCCGAACCCTTGTACCCCCTGTTATTGGGATATATATTGAGCATATCCAGGCCCAGACAAAATGGCAAGAGACCTGGGATTGGCCGCTGTCCTGTCTGACAGTAGGACACAGGCAGAAGTAGCCAATCTATGTTGAACAGAAGCCAAGAGTACGGACATCACTCTGTGGAGTATATGTATCAAAGCTTGGAGAGAGAAAAAGCGGAGAGTGATAAAGAGGCAGATTTATCAAAGCCTGGAGCAGTGGCAGTTTAAGAGAGGTGGGGGCCCATATGCATGCTCTGTGTGGGCCCCCTCCTCTCCAGTGGTGCAGTAGACTCTGTCTTTGTGCAAGAGTCTACTTTGCATGTGCAGGGGTCTCCGGGAACATGGTGCCCACGTCTTGTTTCTGGGGGACATCTCTACTGCGCATGCACAAATCACCAGGAAAATGGCCGCTGCGACCAGTTTCCCAGTGATTTCTGCATCTCTGCAGCCAGCGATGGGCCAGCGGAGTGGTAAGTATAATTATGTGGGTGCAGCGTGTCTTGTGGTGTGTGGACCCTCAATATAGATATGCCAGTTTGAAAAATGACAGTTCGGAGCTGATTGGCTGGTACTTTATCTCTCTCCAAATGCTGTGTCCACGAGGTCAGTGCAGTTATCCTGTGCTTTAATACTGACATAAAGTGGTGACCAACATTTGTTGTATTGGTTTACACCGCACGCTGATATAACCAGGATATCTGTTTCCCTACTCTCCCATAATGTCATTGAGGGTGCAACAACTCGTTGGATTCCTGGGATAAATCTCCGACCCCTGAGGAACATCACGATCAGGAAGAAAGTTCTGGTGAGAATCTGAGCAACAAGTTACATGCTCAGCTAAATTCTACTATTATGTATTGTGACAAAGACAGCACAAATCTGACATGGTTGCAAAGAATCCAGTCCAGGTGTTGCTGCTAGCCAGGGCTGAGAAGCAGCAAATTGCAGGCACCTGTCAGTTTGTGCTAAAAGGGTTTCAGACACAAGAAGCATTGCTCCTGATGGTGGGCAAGCTGCCCAGGTGATAGGACAGGGGGTGGCTACTATTAGGGGTCCTGGACCTTAGTGTCCACTAAAGAACTTGAATTTGTGCATTTTTAAAACTCTTTAAACTCTGCTTTGCTGTAAGTGTCCTGTGACTGACTGGTTTGTGCATACCTCCCAACATGACCCTCTCCAGGAGGGACAAAATGCTCTGCTTCTGGACTTTGATTTCTGATTGTCTGCACCTGGGTTGAACAGCTTAATGGATAAGAAAGGTGTTTCAGCACAGGTGATGGCAATCATAAATTAAGAGGGAAGTCCAGGAGCAGAGCATTCTATCCCTCCTGGAGAGGGTCATGTTGGGAGGTATGGTTTGTGGAACTGCCTGTGGTTGAAAATAAACGCATCTTGGATTTTACTGTGGTCTATGTGATTTCTGTCACAGTATGTTCTTTGTTTGCAATTACCATGAAATGACATTTGCTGTTGTTTTATTACATGCTATTACATGTTTGGAGTGTTTTTATGATAAATTGAAATCTGAATCTTATGACTTGTGCGCAATGAATATTTTTAGTTGTACTTTTCCCATCTTTAGTATGAAAGGTTCTGATCTTGATAAATGTTTGTTACAGATGTTTCCAATCTTTATTGTTTGATGTTTCTCTTATGCTGTCTGATCTAAACAGTTGTGTCTTGGCTGCTTCTACAATGCTCAGCCAAATTATTCCTGGGCCCACCATATAAGGTGGGCCCAGGAATAATGTGTTATCAACATACAGTAAACAAGTTGCGTTAGTATGTATACTATAATATATGTGATCTAAGTGTACACGGTGTATATGTTGTATCATACCACCTTATTTTTTTTATATGTCAACTTTACTGTAAAAGTATGTCAGGCTTGAGGAAATATACTCTCCAGCCTTGGTGCTAGGCCAAAGTGTGACTGAGGTCAGGGGAGAGAGAAACTTGGCTCTGGAACAGAGGATAAAGCTCTCGAAACAGCTGGTGCCCTCCTGATTTGTGAACTTTTAATACACTTCACTTTGTGTCTGTCTTTGCTCCCGCTGTGACTGTAAGTTCTATTTGGCAAGAGCGCAATTTTTAAATCGGCTATCATTTAAAAGGTAAAACCAACCAAGTTTTGCATTTAAAATGATTGCTGCTTTAAATCATTGGGCAGACTCACTGGAATCACACTGATGCCTACATCTCGCTGGGTGTAGTAGTGTATGCCGGCAGCCGGGCTCCCGGCGACCAGCATACCGGCGCCGTAATCCCAACCGCCGGCATACCGACAGCTGGGCGAGTGCAAATGAGCCCCTTGCGGGCACGGTGGCGCGCTACGCACGCCACGCTATTTATTCTCCCTCCAGGGGGGTCGTGGACCCCTAAGAGGGAGAATAAATGTCAGTATGCCGGCGGTCGGGATTCCGGCGCCGGGATGCTGGACGTCGGGAGACCGGCCGCCGGCATACAGAAGACCACCCCATCTCGCTGGCTAATACATTTCCCTCTATGCCTAAAGCTGGGTACACACCACAGCAATGTCGGCACAATATGCCGTTTCATAACGACATATTGCATACATGGCTCAGTGTGTACGGGGGGGTTGGGCGCTCCCGTGGACGCTAGCGATGGACGCTTGGTTGTATGTTCTGCGCATAAAACCGAGCTTTGTCGCTAGCGTCCTGTAGTATGCTAATGAAGGACGGAACATGTTTGTTTTGACCTTTATTAACATCACCCCAATGTGTACACACAATTTATGTCTGACGGTGATTCAAACCAACGTCAGAACGAATCCCCGTTGCTCTAGTGTGTACCCAGCTTCAGATCTGTACAAGATAAACTTCTAAATTAGATACACAGATCGCACAGCAGTAATCAGGTCTGAATTAGGCCCCATATATCAGTGCTTCCCCCTTTCCCCCTCACTGACTTCAGCAACCTAGCAGGTTCCCCATAGAAACAAAGAATGTGACGGTAGATGAGAACCATTTGGCCCATCTAATCTGCCCACGTACACACACACACACACACACACACACACACACACACACACACACACACACACACACACACACAGTTTAATTTATGTCAGGAGCCAATTAACCTACCAGTATATTTTTGGATTGTGGTAGGAAACCGGAGTACCCGGAGCAAACCCACGCAAGCACGGGGAGAATATACAAACTCCACACAGTTAGGGCCATGGTTGAAATCGAACCCATGACCTCAGTGCTTTGAGGCAGTAATGCTAAAAATGACACCAACTGTACTGTCCATCCCTTATAATATCCATTATTACACCCCTCAGTCAGTGTGACTGTATTGCTAATATATCAGCAATGCTAACGATTGCAGCAGACACGCCTCCAGTCAGTGGGGCCGATTGAATTGTGGTTCGCGCAACCAGCTGGCCATGTAAAGGAATGGGCGTCTATGATGTGTTTAAAGTCCATAGTTTGGGCGCCCAACCCCGGACTTTTACACGCCCAAACTGCAACTTAGAGCTGTCAGCTGCGTAAAATGCTAATGGGCGTCAGAATGGAGAAACAATTGAATATCTCCATAGACACCCAGCGGGAGGGAGGTGCAACAATTGAATCAGCCCCGGTGTGTCCCGTCCCTCCACCCCCACCGATTGGAACTGTACATGCTAGCAAATAGAGATTCTGTATTGCTGTGCAAATCGTGGTAATAAGGAATCCCTATTTTCGTGGGCAGACCGCAAGTAACCATAAATGTGCCCCACTCCTTCCTTTTAGTTCTGTCACTGCAGTAACACCACCTCAGATACAAAAACTATTGGATTAATGTGGACACAATTGTGCAGACCAATATGGTAAGGTATAGTACTCACCAAGTGATTCCATGCGGAAGGCACTCGATATACCGGCTGTCGGGATCCCAGCGCTCTTCATACCGGCTCCGGAATCCCGACCGCCGGGATACCGACAACTATTCTCCCTCTTGGGGTGACCACGACACCCCTGCAGGTAGTATAAATAGCGTAGCGCGCCACCGTACCTGCAAGGGGCTCTTTTGCGCTCACCCCACTGTCCTTACCGCATTTTAAAATGTACAAAGACCCTACCACCGTTTTTTCGCCGTCCAGGGTATCGCCATCACCACCGCTTCCGTCGGTAGCCGCGACGTAAACCGGCGACCTCTGTCACCGGGCAACGTCGCGCATGCACACAGCGGCCGCCATGCATGCGCATTCCGCTCCCGTTCGCATCGCAGCAAAAAAACACTGCGTGCGAACAGGTCAGAATGACCCCCTAAAAATGCTAATCAATTAAAAGAAAAAAGAAAACTTAAAGTAATCAAAATAAAATAAGCCTCACATGTTTGGAACCTTGCAACATATATCACTTATTTGGGTTCTTGCGACATGTTTCACGGCTCGCCCATTTCCTCTGCATGAGGAAGTGGTTGAGCCCTGAAACATGTTGCACGATTCCAAATTCAGTAATTGAGCCTCTTTTTAGATTTTTTTTATTGATTCGCATTTTTAAGTGTTTAATTTTATATTTATTATATGACGTTTTAGTGCCAACGGCCTAACTTAATGTATTTTATTTTGTGTTATTAGTCTCTATCTGTTACTGTTTAGCCACATTTAAGGTGTTTACGTGAATTTATATTTATACATCCGACTTTGGAAGCCATTTGGGAAGCATGCCCCGCCAGTGAGGCAGATGTGATTGGACAGCTGATCCATCACTTGATACAGCATTTCAGGGATGGATCCACTGTCATCACTGGGTGGGTAGTGGGCTTATGTGGCACGGACGCGGCGGAGGTACAGTTATTAGCGGCGGCGAGACCTGGCGGGGATAGCTGGCATCGCGGCAGGCCTGGATCCGAGAGTCCCTGCCAGCCATTCCGCAGAGTTCGGCAATGGTACCAATTTCAGAAATGGCTCCTTAGCATAATTTTTTTAATTCAAGATGGCCGCCGTGCACCAATTACTACTTGCCACGTCATCGCCCCTCTCCCTCGGCTGACTTATATAAGCAAGTGTGAGACAGCAGCTGGCAGTCTACCAGTGGTGAGGGAACATGGAAGAGTTCCTGAAGAAAGAAGAAGCCGGAAGCCCTGCAGAGGTTGCGGCCATGCAAAAGAGCTTAATACCTACCGCCCCAGGTGAAGACCCTGTGTAATAAAAGGTGAAGACCCTGTGTAATAAAATAATAAAAACATTGTGCCTTGTATTTATTTAAATATTTTCATTACAGGTGGACTAAAGATGTCAGCGGGGTCTTAATGTCCGGGTATGCAGGCACTTCTGGTTCTCCAAGTACCAACATGCTGGGGCAGGATTGCTAGGACCTGTGGGCTGCTTGTAAAGAAAAATATTATCATATCATGAACCCCGCACACACCACCAACAGGGGTGCGGGGCGTAGCACTCGGGAGGAGGGGCTCAATTTATTTTTTGGCGGGGTTCCCCACTTTCTGAGGAATTCCAGCCCTGCGGAGACTGGTTTGGGGGGGAGTTTAACTTGATGGCAAAGGAGACCCCACACTGGTATTAATGGCTCTATACCGGAAACTACTGAGGAGGAAAGGTATCTAGGAGTCAGTATTTCAGGTGACATAAAGGATAAATATAGTATTAATGGCACTATACTGGAAACTACTGAGGAGGAAAGGGATCTAGGAGTCACTATTTCAGGTGACATAAAGGATAAATATAGTATTAATTATTAATGGCACTATACTGGGAACTACTGAGGAGGAAAGGGATCTAGGAGTCACTATTTCAGGTGATATAAAGGATAAATATAGTATTAATGGCACTATACTGGAAACTACTGAGGAGGAAAGGGATCTAGGAGTCACTATTTCAGGTGACATAAAGGATAAATATAGTATTAATGGCACTATACTGGAAACTACTGAGGAGGAAAGGGATCTAGGAGTCACTATTTCAGGTGACAAAGGATAAATATAGTATTAATGGCGCTATACTGGGAACTACTGAGGAGGAAAGGGATCTAGGAGTCACTATCTCAGGTGACATAAAGGATAAATATAGTATTAATGGCACTATACTGGAAACTACTGAGGAGGAAAGGGATCTAGGAGTCACTATTTCAGGTGACATAAAGGATAAATATAGTATTAATGGCACTATACTGGAAACTACTGAGGAGGAAAGGGATCTAGGAGTCACTATTTCAGGTGACATAAAGGATAAATATAGTATAATGGCACTATACTGGATACTACTGAGGAGGAAAGGGATCTAGGAGTCACTATTTCAGGTGACATAAAGGATAAATATAGTATTAATGGCGCTATACTGGAAACTACTGAGGAGGAAAGAGATCTAGGAGTCACTATCTCAGGTGACATAAAGGATAAATATAGTATAATGGCACTATACTGGAAACTACTGAGGAGGAAAGGGATCTAGGAGTCACTATTTCAGGTGACATAAAGGATAAATATAGTATTAATGGCACTATACTGGAGACTATTGAGGAGGAAAGGGATCTAGGAGTCACTATCTCAGGTGACATAAAGGATAAATATAGTATAATGGCACTATACTGGGAACTACTGAGGAGGAAAGGGATCTGGGAGTCACTATCTCAGGTGACATAAAGAATAAATATAGTATTAATGGCACTATACTGGAAACTACTGAGGAGGAAAGGGATCTAGGAATCACTATCTCAGGTGACATAAAGGATAAATATAGTATTAATGGCACTATACTGGAAACTACTGAGGAGGAAAGGGATCTAGGAATCACTATCTCAGGTGACATAAAGGATAAATATAGTATTAATAGCACTATACTGGAAACTACTGAGGAGGAAAGGGATCTAGGAGTCACTATTTCAGGTGACATAAAGGATAAATATAGTATTAATGGCACTATACTGGAGACTATTGAGGAGGAAAGGAATCTAGGAGTCACTATTTCAGGTAACATAAAGGATAAATATAGTATTAATGGCACTATACTGGAAACTACTGAGGAGGAAAGGGATCTAGGAGTCACTATTTCAGGTGACATAAAGGATAAATATAGTATTAATGGCACTATACTGGAGACTATTGAGGAGGAAAGGGATCTAGGAGTCACTATCTCAGGTGACATAAAGGATAAATATAGTATAATGGCACTATACTGGGAACTACTGAGGAGGAAAGGGATCTGGGAGTCACTATCTCAGGTGACAAAGAATAAATATAGTATTAATGGCACTATACTGGAAACTACTGAGGAGGAAAGGGATCTAGGAATCACTATCTCAGGTGACATAAAGGATAAATATAGTATTAATGGCACTATACTGGAAACTACTGAGGAGGAAAGGGATCTAGGAATCACTATCTCAGGTGACATAAAGGATAAATATAGTATTAATGGCACTATACTGGAAACTACTGAGGAGGAAATGGATCTAGGAGTCACTATCTCAGATGACATAAAGGATAAATATAGTATTAATGGCACTATACTGGGAATTACTTAGGAGGAAAGGGATCTAGGAGTCACTATCTCAGGTGACATAAAGGCAGGTAAGCAATGAGGAAGGCTAGTCAGATGCTTGGTGCATTGGGAGAGGAATCAGCAGCAGAAAGAAGTAATAATGCCACTGTATAGGTCATTGGTACGGCCTCATCTAGAATACAGTGTTCAGTTCTGGAGGCCATATCTCCAGAAGGATATTAATACATTAGAGACTGTACAAAGAAGGTCAACTAAAATGGTGCATGGCCTACATCACACAACTTTCCCGGAAAGACAAAAAAATCTCAATATGTATAGTGTGGGGCAGAGAAGGGAAAGGGGGGACATGATAGATACTTTCACATATATGAAGGGTTTTAACAAAGGAGGTCATTCCGAGTTGATCGCTAGCTGCCGATGTTTGCTGCGTAGCGATCATTTAAAAAAATTGCAAAACTACGCATGCGTATGGGGCGCAATGTGCATGCGCGGCATACGGGTACAAAGAGCTTTGTTGTTTTGCCCTGCCTATAGCGACGATTCCATTTGCACAGCCGATCGCAAGGAGATTGACAGGAAGTGGGAGTATATGGGTGTCAACTGACTGTTTACTTGGAGTGTTTGGAAAAACGCAGGCACGTCCAGGCATTTGCAGGCGGATATCTGGCGTCAATTCCGGGACCTTCGTCGCTGCAATCATCGCACAGAATAAGTAACTACAGGGCTGGTCTTGTTCTGTACAAAATGTGTTTGCACCCGCTCGGCTGCACAGGCGTTCGCACACTTGCAAAGCGAAAATACACTCCCCGTGGACGGCGGCTATGCGTTTGCACGGCTGCTAAAAGTAGCTAGTGAGCGATCAAACTCGGAATGACACCCAACGTCCTGGAGGGAAACAGTCTCCAAATAAAGAGAAGTAATAGGACACGAGGACATGCACTGAGACTGGAGGGGGGAGGTTCAGAGGAAATTTGAGGAAAAATTACTTCAAAGAAAGGGTAGTGGACAAGTGGAATAGCCTCCCATCAGAGGTGGTAGAGGCTAATACAGCAGAGCAATGTAACATGCATGGGATAGAAATAAGGATATCCTTACACAGAAATAAGGATGAAATAAGGTTTGAGGTAAAAATATGGTAAAAAAAGGGTCAGACTAGATGGGCCAAGTGGTTCTTATCTGCCGTCACATTCTATGTTTCTATTATGTAATAGATAGTGGAGTATATTCACGGCAATGTGTTAAGTGCCAGAGCGTGTAAATGTGAATTGTAAAGAGTGATGCACACCAAGTGTGGCTATTTACTAAGCCTTGAATGGAGGTAAAGTGGACGGAGATAAAGTACCAGCCAATCAGCTCATAGCTGTCATTTTTCAAACACAGCCTGTAACATGACAGTTTGGAGCTGATTGGCTGGTACTTTATCTCCGTCCACTTTATGCATACTTACCTACATTCTGGCTGCTCTCTGCGTGAGAGAGCAGCCAGGTCGGCTCAGAGGGCGGGCAGGGGAGGCTGTGACGACGAGGAGGGGGTGGGCTGGAGGCGGGGAAAGGGCGGAACAGGGCGGGGCCATGGCGATGCCTCTTTTAAGCCACGCCCCCGCTCTGTAATGCCGCGATCACCGGCATTACACTGTAGGGGGCGTGGCTATGATGACGCGATTCAGCAAGAATCGTGTCATCAACTGCCCGGACCGCCCACTTTGCACACTAAGTGGGCGGACGGGCAGGGGGGACCCCACGAATCGGGAGACTTGCCTGCTCTTCCGGGGGGCCGGGAGGGTCACCCGATTTTCGGGAGCCTCCCGGCCATTCCGGGAGAGTAGGCAAGTATGCTTTATGTCTATCCAGGCCTTAGTACATAGACCCCTTAGTCACTATTGCATATTGATTTCTGGTGTCAACAGTCTGAATGTAAACATGCCTACATCCCATGCCCACCTGACAAAGACCTTTATTGATATTTGAAGCCTTTGCTGGACAGGAGTATTTGTATGATGCGCAGTAAGTATCTTATCCCATAGCCCCGGGCCGGCACATAGCAATACAGAAAGAAAGGTGAAGCGGAGTGCGATAATGAGATGCTCTGTGGTGTTATTATGCACAGCCGATGCACACAGCGAATCCCAGCCCTTATATGGAGAGTTTGCTGTAACTTCAACTAATCGCACTTCACATCTTGGAGGTCAAGAGCCGAGACAGCACAATGTGCGACATCTTCTCCAGCCAACGCAGGCCTTTCACTGCACGCTGTTTGGCTTGTGTGTAGCACATCTCAACAATAAATTTACGATTGTTTTGACTTAGATATAATTCTGCATTTTACAAAAGTCACACAAAGCCAGACTTCAGAGAACTCCACTTCAGCTGTATAAATAATAGACCATGTGACAGTGCGCTTTGAAGACGGTTATTTTCATCTAAATTTCTCACGACAAAATGATTCCAGAGCTGGGAAGATTTTCAGGGCAATGTTTAGATTAAGACAGCGGGGGCCTGATTATGTGTCGCACGCTGCTGTGATCGCATAGGCGTCTGCGACATTATGCCAAGACTAGTAATGGCCATTCCTCTGGTATACCAGTGTGCGTCTTACAATACAAGGACCTGGACGCTCACTTTTGAGCGGCTGCAGTCACAACCATCTCACTTTGCACGTCTTTAGTCATAACCATGAGATATTTATCTTGCATCAGCCCCATGCTACAGTAGGTGCAGAATCTGCTTATGAGTATGGCCACCAATGTGAATGATGAAGCGCCTGAGGGCCTAATTCAGCATGGAACGCTGTTCCGACTGCGCAGAAGCTGCACTGCGTCTGTGCACGCGGTGAGATGCAACAGCATCTCACGCGTGCGAACGCCTCTGATTGACAGGCAGAGGCGTTTGTGGGGTGGGAAGGGGGCATTGCGACGTGTCCGGACCATTTCTGGGGTGGGCCGCGGTGGATGCGTGACATCACACACAGCTGCTGCGAGCCTTAACATGGCGGGTTGCCATCTACCTAGTCAGAGGGCAACCCTAAACATGCGAGAGCATCGCTGTCGTGTGATGCGTTTGCATGTTTGCAGGGGCGGGGGAACCGGCATGCGGGACCGACTTGCCGTGTGCCGGGCGTCCTCCCGCGTGTCAGAGTACAGAGTTGTAGGTGTGCGTTTTTTTGCGCATCTACAACTCATACTGAATTAGGCCCTGATTTGCTACCAGTTATGTGACACACCTGTGACACTGTCATAACACACCCATCAGACAATGTTTCTTTGTGCGTCTGAGTCGCAACTTCCCAGTCACTGCCCAGGAAATTTTCCAGTACATTCCAGACATAGAGGTTCTATGCTGGGAGAGGGCTGAGGGGCAGATTTATTAAACCTGGTGAAGTGATAAAGTGTTAGGTGATAACCATACCTCACAACTTTTGAAAAGTCGAAAGAGAGACCTTGGTGTGCATTCGGAAGGAGGCGTGGACTATACAAAGGGGGCGTGACCTCACAAGTCACACCCCCTTTTACCGTCACTGAGGGGGTATGCTCAGCGCTCTGTGAGCTGCTTGCATGCCCCCTCTCCCTCTGTTACCTGCTAAGCAGAACAGCAGTGACGGGAGCCTCCCAACTGCCCCCTCCCCCCCCCCCCCTTCCCACCCCCAACATTCTTTTTTGGTATCCCCTTTGTAAAACACATCATTAAACATATTTTTAACCAGTCCGTGCCTGGCGCCGTAAGTACATTTAACAGTGGTGTCAAGCGCCTATTGTCCTCATAAGCTAAGGGTCAACCCTTTCAGTGCCGCGGCCGCCATTAAACATGTGGCATGGGGTCTCTGGCCACAGGCCCGCTCTACATCATCTGGACTTGGATCTACACTAAAATCTGCCATAACCTTCCACAATCTTTCACACTTTAATTGCATTTTCACAGAAAACTTCCAGGTTGTATAACTCTTGTCAGGAATCAGCTTTCAGCGACGTCTCACTTACCGGCGCGCTGGTGTGCAGGCCTCCGGAGGTCACGGCCCCAGTCTGCGGCTGTATGAGCATCCTGTCTGCAGAGCGCAGTACCCATTATTGTGGTGAACCCCTGAAGTCCATTCTGCGGGTGCCCTCCTGTGTACCGGCCATCTGTACAGCATGGGCGCCGCCATGACACTTGCGGTCAGCTGACCAGAGAGCACCCAATCCTGCACTGTGATTACTCACATGATCCAAGTATCCAATGACTGCCGACCAGGGGGTATAAGTCCAAAGCACTGGCTCAGTCTTATCACCTTGGCCAATGTGTTGCATTGTGTCTCCTGGTTCCAGTTTCCAATCCCAATCTCCAGTCTTCAATCACCTGTTTCCAATGATCGCCTATTTCTGGCATCTCCAAGTGATCTCCTGGTTCCAGTATTTCTGTGGAACTACAGGTTGCAGCATTTACTTCAGCTCCAACTTCTGCTACAGTCAGCCTCCACCTTTTGCAGGAAGAGACTTTCTTCAGGTGCTATTCATTATCTTCACCTGTGTATGGTAAACTTGCATTCAGCATTGTGCTGTGGCATCTGGCACTTAATACAACCACTTCATATGTGTTTCAAGTTGTCTCCTGCTTAACCTTGCTTGGTTGTAGACTGATAAAGCTAAATATTTATCGTATATACAACCCTTTATGAGGTCTAAGAACACTGTACGCTGTTTACTTAAGAAGTACCGTAAGGGTACGCAAGTTGCGTAACGATCGCTCAGCCGTAGGCGAGACGCTCAAGCGTCACGTTCGGTCACGGCCCAGAGATCACAGACAAGCACTCTGTTGGCTATGACTAACGTAATGATTCGCTATGGCGTAGCGGACGCTCGAGACCACGAGGAGATCACCAGCGGCGCAGACGCTCACAACGCTATACCTTTATGTCTAAACCTATTATTAATGAAATACACAGAATACCTTAATGTGAATACAGGGTGTAAGTGCAACCTTGTGTAACCTGACTAACTACAAAGCTGCTTGAGCGTCACCGACGCTCAAGTGAACACTTAAAACTATGAGAAAATACACAGATACTGGTTTAGGGTCCAAAGCCTATTATCTGTATTATAACTATTATACTTGCAAAAAGAATCACAGTACAAATGATACACTACAATATAACAGAGACTTCCTAACCAAATAACTATACAAGAAACACAATACAATACTATGCTGATCTAATACAATACAATACTAGTCAATGGGAGATACGAGAGAAGGAAAAGAGAGAGAGAGAGAGATATATATATATGAGAGAAATGGCTCACAGAAAGACAATGATTACGGAGAGAAACTTACGCACAAGGGTAAACGATCGCATGCGCCTGGACATCCAGCACCCGATTCTCAGCAATGAGAACCGTTGAAGAGTGAGAGCTGGATGTGGTCGGCCTGCCTATTTATGCCCCACACACAATGCAATCTTACAGTCCCTACAATCCCATTGTCCATTGGACGTCGGAATTCGGCCCTGCATCATAACAAAAGGTCATAGGTTGATTCATACAGGTGGGCTGTGACGATTTCAAACAGCTCAGGTGGGTGGGGAACTAGGTTTCCCGCCGCATACCTGAGTATGAGTAAATAGTAGAAATGGACATAAACTTCTTATGTCCATAACTATTCGCACGAGCGATTAATACGCTCCAAACCAACACCGGAATATTGCTATTTAAATACTCTTCCGATGGGTACCAAACACTACTGCATGACTCCTGTTAGACCCTTCCTACGATACAAAGAGGGATTCCTCAGCTCAGGGACATTCTATATTAACCAAACTTTCAGAATCTATCAAAGGGACCATGATCTACAAACTACATTAATTGTGAAAATATGTAACGAATGAGTCGCACGCTACGACTACATAAACTCTACCGTAAATACGCATACCGTGCGCCCGCGGGTGCACGCTATTGCGGGTATGCGCCTTCACGGGAGAGCGTACGCATGCGCAGCGCGGACCAGTGTGCGGTGCAAATATGGCAGTGTGTATGGGGATATTTTTCTGACTTTGACAGTCCACCCTTTGGCAGTCAATAATAACTGCCACCTCCTGAAAACATTTCAAAAGGAGAAAAATATATGTCAGGGGTTAATTCATTTCCATGGTTGGGTGAGGGAGGAGAGAGGAGTAGGTGTGAAGAGGGTATGACCTAGTGTGATAGCAGAAGCATGTGTGTATGAGTCCATGTTTGGGGGGGGTCATGTATCATCGTGCCGTACGTGTTGTAAATCAAGCTTCGAGGTATTGCGAAGTATACATTTGAATTCCTTCTTATCCTGTGGTACAGGTCTGTGGATGGGCTGTCAAACTTTACCGAGCTCTTTTCGGATTTTGAACAAAATGGGGAGCACATTTTAGTTGATGATACATGAATGGGGGGATATGTGATTGCTGATATCTGTGCCTGCATTCCCTTTACTATGTGTGTTATTACCTGAGGGTTGTAGAGATGAAGATAAAGAACACTTATGGGGAATGCAATGATATTCTATGTCAGGTAAATGTACATCTGTCGTTGAAGTTTTGTTCGGTATCTGTTGAGAGTCGTCTTCTTTGCGCTGTATTGCTCCTTGGGCATGAGCAAATAGCTTTGTCAGTGCCATCAGATTTACAAAAAAAATGTTGGGCTAGCGTGAGTTTAAAAATACTAGGGAAACTGGGGATCCATGGCAAAGTTCATCAAATGTCCATTTCTCAAGTGGTCAAAACTTCATCTTTGGTGCTTGTCTGTTGTCTGTATAGCGTCTCGTCAACTTCCTCGTCCAAGGGGGTCTTTGTATCTTGGAGAAAAGCAGAAAAACAGGTGAAAGAAACGGACCGTATAATCGCATTTTTCATCACATCCTGGTTTCTATCATTGGGTCATAAATCAAATCCAGGTTAATTACAGTTTCCTCACTCCTCAAGCTCATCACTTTTGTACTTTGTTTGCACCTCATTAAAGCCTGCCCGCATCTAAATATCAATCCAATAGATATAACAACACCTAAGATACATAGGAGGAACTTTCCAACATCCATTATGACTCCTTGAGCCCAGTCTCCTAAACCGGAGAACCAATTTCGCGGGTTCAACCATGACACCCAACCAGTCAGCTCATTACCTACAGCAGCAAGGGTGAGATTGTGTTTTCGACGAAATTCCCACTTCAATTGGAGAATATCGTCCATCTTTTGGTCTATGACCTCTACCGGATCCTCGGTGCTATTGGTGATATACGTGCAACACTTTATGCCGTACTGTGTTGCCAATGTAACACAATATCCGCCTGTTACTGCTGTAAGATAATTAAGAACCATCCTATGCTGAACTAGTTCTGTTTTATAAGCTTGAAGTTCTCTTCCAGTGTATCTGAATGTGTCATCATACATTTCAGTGATATTATCTAACAAATTGGCGAGTGCGGAAATGTATCTATAATTCATCACTCCTCGAGCGGTGCGAGTGAAATCTAACGCTACCAGAACCTGAATCCCGGTGGATTCATGGATAAGATCAGAGGCCGGGTGCTCTAACCTTTCTGACAGTTGTCTTTTAACTCGGTGCTCGTAATGAGTGTGAGTATAAGGAGCTTGGGCACCACGGTGTATGTCCTTCATTTTGTCATGTGTAACAGTCATCACTTCAGGCAATACTTTTCCAATATAACACAATCCTTCAGAGTTTGGGGCAAGCCACTTGTACGCCTTTCTCCCGCATATGAAATATGCATCATCGGGGAGAACATATGGGACAGAGAAGGACATTACCATATTACACACCTTCCAGGTGAATTCTCCTGACCCTAATTCTTCCATCTGCTTAATGCACGTATCGGTTTGTACGATATGTGCACAGTATCCTGGTGATACTTCTCCAACTCTAGTAATCCTATTTCCTAAGGTATATCGATACCGGAAAGATTTTCCTCTACTGGCTATGTGGCGTACAAGCTCTGTATCTGTAGGCATTCTATCTGCTCTGTGTGAAAAGGTCATGGTAAGGTTGCTCCATGACACTTCCCAATTTCCCGGCTTACGGGGATTGGAGATATTAAAACATAAGAGGGACCTATCCACATGGTATTGGTGGAGCTTCAAACTAGGAGGGCTGGAGATGTTAAACCTCCGGTCCACCGGTCTCCCACCACTTAGCTCAAGTACCTCCCCTAACGTTAAAGGAAATGGCACTAGCCCTGATTTGCTATGACCCTGAGGTACTTGAGAGCATACCCAACAATCTGTTTGGTTTAATACGTTACCCACTAAGGAGTGATAGTCACTCAATGGATGCCGGTCCATATGGATATTAAAACTGGATTGGCATTTCTTTATGCACCCATCCTCAATCAAATTGTCACAGAGCCTACAGATACAGTTTTCTTCAGCTAACAATCCATCACAATTTCTTCTATCGGATCGTTTTCTGATACTCGCCTTTGCTTGTTGGCTTGGTTGATCTTGGAAAACTGCGCCTCCATCATCATAATCGGAACCCATTCCAGAAGCTCTCTCGACCTCTATGGTACTCTCGCCGGAACAGACTGCTCTGGTCAACATCATGGTTAACATCAAAATCCGGATCACAGTCTCTTGGGGCAAGTCCATCTTTGAGGAGGAAATAGAGAAGAATGAGAAGGGGGAAAAAGAAATTTTTAAGGGAGAGGGGGATGGGAAGTGGAGAAAACAATAAAAGGGAGAAGGGGGTCATCAACTGCTTTCGGTCTTCAAGGCTCAGGTGCCGCCTCAGTCCTCCTGGAACAGACACTCCAGTGATACAACCTCTACCGTCTGTTCCTTATCACGGGACTTCTCTGGATCAGCAACCTTTTTGCAGTGGGATGAATGGACCCAAGTCTCTCTCTCAGCAACCTTCAATGCTGTGGTGCTAGTCAATAAGACCTGGTATGGTCCTTCCCATCTATCAATAAGACAACCTGAGCGTAGAAAATTTCGTATCATTACATAATCCCCAGGTTCAATGTCATGACAATTACTATCTGGTAAATCAGGAATCACCAACTTCAGATTATCATTTTGATTCCTCAACTGTTTACTCATGTTAATCAAGTACTTTACAGTTACTTCATTGTTACATTTCAAATCATCCTGAGGGTTAATCATGACATGCGGTTGTCGACCAAACAAGATTTCAAAAGGGGACAGATTAAGAGGGGACCTGGGAGTGGTTCTGATACTGTACAATACAATGGGTAAAGCTTCTGGCCATGTCAATCCTGTCTCTGCCATCACTTTACTCAATTTATTTTTAATAGTGCTGTTCACTCTTTCGACCTTCGCACTCGCCTGTGGACGGTACGGAGTGTGCAGCTTGCTATCAATACCCATTAATTTACACATTCCTTGAAAGACATCACCGGTAAAATGGGTACCCCTATCACTTTCAATGATTCTAGGGATACCATATCTACATACAAATTCCTGCACAATTTTCTTAGCTGTAAACATAGCGGTATTTGTAGCTGCTGGAAATGCTTCGACCCAATTCGAGAAAACATCTATACAAACAAGTACATATTTCAAATTTCGACATGGGGGTAATTGAATGAAGTCAATTTGTATTACCTGGAAAGGGCCGCCGGCAGGTGGGATATGGGATGGTTCTGTAGGTATTGCTTTTCCAATATTCTTTCTCAGACAGGTAAGGCATGACATTGCTCTTTTACCCGCATGAGAGGAGAATCCTGGGGCGCACCAGTATGCTCTTACCAATTTGCACATCCCCTCCTTGCCTAGATGAGTCAGCCCGTGAGCTGCTTCAGCCAGACATGGAAGGTATGTCCTGGGGGCCACTGGTTTACCATGTCCATCCGTCCAGAGCCCTGAGGACTCCTGGCCATATCCCTTTGCCTTCCAGACTGCCTTTTCCTGTGTGGAACACAAATTCTGCATCTCACACAACTTCTGTGTGTTGATGGTATTAAATACCATCAGTTGTGTGGTGTCTGTCTGTATGGGGGTAGCAGCTGCTAACTTAGCAGCTTCGTCTGCTCGGCTGTTACCAAGTGATACCGGGTCTTGGCTATATGTATGTGCTTTACATTTGATAACAGCCACTCTGTCGGGTTCCTGTATCGCTGTTAGAAGCCTTTTTATGTGAGTTGCATGCGCTACCGGTGTACCAGCGGCCGTCATGAAGTTTCTGAGACGCCATAGGGCTCCGAAATCATGGACTACCCCAAATGCGTATCTAGAATCGGTGTAGATATTGGCTGACTTACCCTTAGCCAATTCACATGCTCTGGTTAGGGCGACCAGTTCAGCAACCTGGGCTGAGTGAGGTGGGCCTAGCGGTTCCGCTTCTATGGTGTCTTGGTCATCTACGACTGCGTATCCAGTACACAAGTCTCCCGAGTCTGACTGTCTGTGACAACTACCGTCCGTGTAGAACGTGAGTTCTGCATCTTCCAGTGGGTTGTCACTGATGTCAGGCCTTGCGGTAAAATTTTGGGTCAAATATTCCATACAATCATGTGTATCTTCCTTTGTATTGAATCCTCCTTCCCCAGCACTCTCACCTTCCACCCTTTGTGCCTGACCAGGCACACCTGGGAGATATGTTGCAGGATTTAATGCACTGCATCTCCTTATGGTGATGTTTACGGGGGCCATTAGTGCCAATTCCCATCTTGTAAACCTCGCTGATGAGACGTGTCTGGTTTGGGCAGAATTCAATAAGGCTGATACTGCATGTGGCGTATGGATTGTGAGGTTGTGGCCTAGCACGACGTCTTCGCTTTTTGTCACTAGCAATGCTATCGCAGCAACGCTTCGCAAGCATGTGGGGAGGGATCGCGCTACCGTGTCTGAGCGCTGTAGTATGCAACTGGCCTGCTGGCATCACCGTGTTTTTGGGTTAGTACACCTGCTGCGCAACCAGCACTTTCTGTTCCGTATAGTTCAAAGGGTTTCCCATAGTCTGGCATACCTAGTGCTGGCGCCTGCGTTAGGCACTGTTTGAGTCTCTCAAATGCTGTTTCGGATTCGTCTGTATGCGAGATCCTATCGGGTTTGTTTGAGGAGACCATTTCCTGCAAAGGTAACGCCAATATGGAAAACCCTGGGATCCAATTACGGCAATACCCACACATTCCTAAAAACGTCCTGATCTGTTGCTGGGTTTGTGGCAGTGTCATGTCTCTAATTGCTTGGATTCTATCAGCGGTCAGGTGTCTCAGTCCTTGTGTTAGACAGTGTCCCAAATATTTTACCTTAGTTTGGCATAATTGCAACTTGTCTTTGGACACCTTGTGTCCGGTGTCTGAAAGATGAAACAGGAGCTGTTTCGTATCCTTCAGAGATGCTTCCAGTGAATCTGAACACAGTAATAAATCGTCCACATACTGTATCAATACTGATCCACTGTCTGGTTGGAAAGACTGTAAACAATCATGCAAAGCCTGAGAAAATATACTTGGACTATCTATGAAACCTTGGGGCAACCGAGTCCATGTGTATTGGACTCCTCTGTATGTGAATGCAAACAAATATTGGCTGTCAGGGTGCAGAGGTACCGAAAAGAAAGCGGAGCAGAGGTCAATAACAGTGAAAAATTTGGCAGTGGGAGGGATTTGCATTAGGATGACAGCTGGATTTGGCACTACGGGGAACTGACTCTCAACTATTTTGTTAATCCCCCTTAGATCCTGCACTAGCCTGTAACCCCTCCCCCCACTCTTCTTAACAGGGAAGATGGGACTATTGGCAGTGCTGGACGTTCTTACTAGAATGCCCTGTTGTAGCAAGAGCTCTATTACTGGGTAAACTCCTAACTCCACCTCTGGCTTCAGAGGATATTGTGGGATTTTTGGAGCTATCCTACCATCTTTTACTTGTACCACTACTGGAGCTACGTTTGCCATTAATCCAGTGTCCTGTCCGTCTTTTGTCCAAAGTGACTCTGGTATCTGAGATGTCATCTCTTCTATTTGGGATGGATTCCTATTTGTCATAATGGTATGTGACGTTAATTTTGATGGGGAGTCTAACATGTCTCGCACTTCCTGAGCGTGTTTCTCAGGTATGTCCAAGAATACACCTTCAGGAGTACAATAAATGACGCACCCCATTTTACACAGTAAGTCTCTTCCCAGGAGATTGGTTGGTGCCGATGCAGCCAGCAAAAAGGAATGCTTGGTATGCAAAGGCCCTATTGTAATCTCGGCTGGTTTGCTAACAGGGTAGTGCTGGACTACTCCTGTTACTCCCATGGCTGGAATTGTCCTACCAGTGGTTCTCATGCCCACTGTCGAATTTATCACTGACTTGGCCGCCCCTGTGTCTACAAGAAAGTTTAAAGTTTTACCAGCTACATTGATTGCGACCTCGGGTTCACTTTCAAGGTTGGCAATTAATTTTACTGGCTGCAGATTACAGGTATGGCCACACCTCTATTGGGTATGGTGACCTCCCTGAATCCCGCTGGCAGCAACTACTTGTGAGGGAGATAGTTGGGAACTACCAGAGGCATGCCAGTCTCTGTTTGGGGGATATCTTTTTGTTTCCCCTGTATGTGGCTCATAACTCCGTTTCTGCGGACCTTGCTCCCAATGTCGTGTGTCGTGTCGTTGTCTAGGGGTTTGGTATGAGTTTCGTGGATTCTTTACTCTACAATCTCGTGCCATGTGTCCCTGTTTGTGACAAGAATAACAAGTAACCATACTTGACTTACCCACAGGATTTGGTGATACAAACAAAGGCTGCCTTGTGGTCAGAGCCTGTATACTTACTGACATTAATTTGTCACCTTGTTGTTCCCTGTGTCTAGTGATGTTTCTGTCGTGATCAATAGCAGCCTCTCTCAAAGTAGCCACAGACAGACCTCGCCAACAAGGTTGCGTGGTCTGTACCCTAGTCTTCAATGACTCTTTTAAACCATCCATCAGTACCGATACTGCTACTTCCCGATGGTTTGTGTCTGTTTTAATGTCCTCTATACCTGTGTATTTTGCCATTTCTAATAATGCTCTGTGAAAATACTCTGCAGCTGTCTCTGACTCCTTCTGTTTAATGGAGAATATCTTATTCCATTTAGCTACTGCTGGGAAATACTCTTTTAGCTGCAAGTTTATTCTTTTCACATTATCTTGGTTGTACACATCTGTAAGAGGTACATCATGATCTAGTCCGCAATCAGCTAAAAATTGAGTTGCGTCGACATTTGAGGGTAAACACGCTCTCAGCAATATCTGCCAGTCTTTGTTGTTGGGCTCTACAGTGTTACCTAAGTCTCTGATGTATTTTTGACTGGCAACTAAGTCTTTTCTAGGGTCAGGAAATTCAGACACTATGGTCCTTAATTCCATTCGGGAAAATGGAGTGTACATGGCGATGTTCCTAATGGGAGTGGCTCCTGATGCGTCTGTTTTCCCATTTGGTACTGCTATTACTCTAACAGGTGTGATTCTAACAACCTCATTCTGTGTAGATTCTACAGGCTGTGGTGAAATAGTTTCAGCATAATGCATGGTGCCGTACTTACCAGTTGATACGACCTCACCTATCCCTCCGCTAGGGACCTTTACTAATCTCGTGGGTGGAGCTGTGCCTACTGTGGTCTCTGCTATGGTGGCTGCTAGAGAGAGCGCTGAAATCGTTGCCGATTCGTCCTCTTGATCACACTCCTGAGGAAAGTTCAAAACAGGGTACAACTTGCACGGGTTAATACTTGCATGGGTTAATGAGTTAACATTATCATTAACATTTACACAGTTACTAAGTGATTTTGTGTTACACCTTAGTGCGTCTTTCTCCGTAATCAACTTCTCTCCTGATATATATGGTGGCGGCGGGGCCGTGGCAATTAATTTTCTGTTAGTGCCAGATCCCGCCGCCTGAGCCAAACCTCTCTGTATCTCACCTTCCTGTTGCCACAACTGTAAATAATCATAATGCTGAATTCGTCTCTTTGTTGATTTTATGAGACATATCCTCCTCCTTAAATTTTGTAACACTTCTGAGCTGAAGCTCCCTATTCTTGGGAATTTCTCCCCGTCATGCACAGTCATTCTCTCCCATTCATCACATAAAGTTTCTGTGTGACTTCCATATTTCTCACACATGATATACCTGGCCGACCCAATTGGCCGGACCACTGAATCAACCCGAACCGAGGTTGATCGCCCCCTACCTGAACAAGTGGCCCCCATAGTTCAAAAGTGTTGCTTTATTTAGCCAACCCTTTACGAAAAACCAAATGCCAACAATAGGCTGACGGTGGCGGTTTACCGAGTACCCCACTCACTCGCCCACGCCGACCTATACGACCTGATCACACCGATATGGTGCTGGCGTACTCGACCTAGGGCCCCTGCGACCTGAACCTCTAGTTACTGGAAAGAGTAAGTGTTCTCCGACTTTGACAAGACTTTGCATTACATTACTGTGTGGAGTATCATTGCTGGTTCCCAGACCAACTGTGGGAGTGATCACCATCTGATTGCTATACTAGTTTCCAGACTAGTTCATTGCCTAATTACTGCACTGGTTTCCAGACCAGCTAAATACCTGTGACTGTTTATTCATCGTTATCAGCATTCCATGTACCATCCATCCCAAGTTATTATCTGTTCCAATTACAGTTTATACTCGTGAGCATTTAATAAACATCATTGCGCACATGCGCAGGAATATCTTACAGCCTCCTCGGTTTCTCCATCACACCACCACTGACCCACTAGTGCCCCCTCCGGGGACAGACATAACCACAGATCTGACCACTCTCTGCAGCTTTAAACTTGGACACCACATTATGGGTGTAGCTCTTGTATTCATGCTTCTTACAAACATAATTATGCAGCCTTTGTGCATGAAACAGCATCTGTGCTACAGCACCCTGGGGGTCATTCCGAGTTGATCGCTTGCTGGCTAGTTTTTAGCAGCCGTGCAAACGCTATGCCGCCGCCCGCTGGGGAGTGTATTTTAGCTTAGCAGAAGTGTGAACGCCTGTGCAGCCGAGCTCTGCAAAATCAGTTTGTGCAGTTTCTGAGTAGCTCTGAACCTACTCAGCGCTTGCGATCACTTCAGCCTATTCCTGTCCAGATTTGACATCATACACCCGCCCAGTGAACACCCAGCCACGCCTGCGTTTTTTCAGACACGCCTGCGTTTTTGCAAACACTCCCTGAAAACGATCAGTTGATACCCAGAAACGCCCCCTTCCTGTCAATCTTCTTGCAGCCGTCAGTGCGAAGAAAAACTTCGCTAGAACCTGAGCACAACCACAACGGGCTTTGTACCCGTAAGTCGCGTGTGTGCATTGCGGGGCATACGCATGCACAGAAATGCAGTTTTTTCACCTGATCGCTGCGCTGCGAAAATTGGCAGAAATCGATCAACTCGGAATGACCCCCCCTGTGTCTTGCATGTACCTAAGATGGTGTCTGTATGTTGCTCTGGGCGTCCTCATAGCTTGGATGTCTGGATCCCTGAGCTCATAATCTGTTGGAAATGATGTGAACGCAGGTATAAATATTGCAGCATTATATACAGGTGTGTCCTCATGCATCTTTGCTGCTTTCTGTGGCGTTGCTGCAATGCATAGCGCAGCGTCCCGCAGCCATAGGGTGCCCATTGTGTGCTGATAATCGTGTGAGTGTGCGTACGCATGTTCTTGGTCCGGTCGCCACTTCCTCGCTGAATGTAGCAGGACACAAGGTCTCGCTACGGACTCAAAATACCCTGTTCCAGCTCCTGCTATTAGCGGGAAGCAGTATCACTGCTTCCCATTGCTTATATCAGCTCCCCCCCCCAAAAAAAGTCTGCTTTTAGGAAATACAGCACAAATATCCAGGGAAAGGGGGCATGGCCTATGAAAAGGGGGCATGGCTTCACAGGAGTGCTGCAATCATGAGCCACGCCCCTGGTTTTCGTCACTGAGGGGGCATGCCCAGCGCTCTGTGAGCTGCTGGCATGTCCCCTCTCCCTCTGTCTCCACTGAATAGACGCTGTGCGCATGTGCACAGCGTCTAGTCACCGCTGCTCTAAGCAGAGCAGTGACTACAGGAGCCTCCCAACTGCCCCCTCCCCCACCGTGGGACACTGCGGCCCGCGGGTGGGACAGTCCCCAAAAAACAGGACAGTTGGGAGGTATGACTTAGGGGGTAATTCAGACCTGATCGCAGCAGCAAATTTGATAGCAATTGGGGAAAACCATGTGCACTGCAGGTGGGGCAGATGTAACATGTGCAGAGAGAGTAAGATTTGGGTGGGTTATTTTGTTTCTGTGCAGGGTAAATACTGGCTGCTTTATTTTTACACTGCAGGTTAGATTTCAGTTTGAACACACCCCACCCAAATCTAACTCTCTCTGCACATGTTACATCTGCCCCACCTGCAGTGCACATGGTTTTGCCCAACTGCTAAAAAATTTCCTGCTGCGATCAACTTGGAATTACCCCCTTAGTCCAAATGAAGCAAGGTGTCACCGCACGGGTCATGTACTGTAAATTACTGTATAGCAGCTACACCAACACAGGACAGAAGACAGGCCAGCGCGGGCTTGCCACGTATTGCGTTATTTATTGCACACGCTGAGAAGACATTATTCATATTAATAGAAGAAAATAAACAGATTAAATGGGTATTTTCTTAAAGTGTAAGTTTCTCCAAAGCGTTACAGATCAGTGTCCAGTTCTAGAAGTTACTGTAGTCAGCTGGGAATAAAAATGAGCTTCCCTTATAAAGGGGCCTTTAACATTGGTTACTTGGAGGCATGCTTCTTTGGGTGTGATAAGAGGTGTGCAGTCCGGTATCCGTTTGGATGGTTGACCACGTGAAGGTTGACGGTCATATGGTCGACACATGAAATTGGATGACACTGGATTGGTCGACACATGAAAAGGTCGACATGGCTTTAAAAAAAAAAAAGATTTTTTAAAAAACTTTTTCATACTTTACCATCCACGTGGACTACGATTGGGAACGATAACCTGTGCCAAGCGCAGCGAGCCATGCAAGGGGACGGACGCGGTACGCTATGTGGGGTTCCTGGTCATGTTACTAAAAAAATGACACCAAAACCAGTAAAAAAAAAATCAATATCGACCTTCTCATGTGTCGACATGTCCCGTGCCGACCATTTTCATGTGTTGACTATTAGTCCATGTCTTTGTCGACCATTAGTGATCGACCATTCATACTGGAACCGTGCAGTCCAAGGGACAGTCATGTGTGGTGTAACGCTTGATTAGGCGCAATCTGCCGCGATGCTCTGCATGGCCTGCCCGCAGCACATCACGCTGCTGTATTGGAGCAGGCGCGGTTCAGTGTGGGCGCCAAGACACAATGCAGGATATTCAGAATTAAATGGAAGCGTAAATACACATTTCCAGGTATGTAAGTTGCTCTTTTTAATAGGGTATGTGCAAGTGCGCTCTGACAAGGGTGCACCACAAAATGCGTCACTGCAAATAAAACATATTTCTGTGCACACAATGGGGTAAATTTACTAAGATGGGAGTTCTATTTAAGATGGGATGTTGCCTATAGCAACCAATCAAATTCTACTTTTCATTTATCTAGCACCTTCTAGAAGATAATACCTAGAATCTGATTGGTTGCTATAGGCAACATCCCATCTTAAATAGAACTCCCATCTTAATTTACCCCCATGTGGGAGAACATCCACCCTGGTTTCTGGCAGGTTCACCATCAGGCCCTTTGTGCATCATGAATGTCTAATCAACCAATGATTAATGAAGGCTTGATGCTTTTTTTGCGAGGTTACTAATGCTTTCATAAAACAGCTTTAAGAATAACCCATGCTGGCAAACTGAAGGGTGTTATTCTATCATTTATAGGGCTGCTTTGAATGGTAAATACGCAGAGACACTTAGAGCCTAATTCAGATCTGATCGCTGGGCTGCGTTTTTTTGCTGCCCTGCGATCAGATAGTCGCCGCCTACAGAGGAATGTATTTTAGCTGTGCCAGTGTGCGATCGCATGTGTGTAGCAGAGCTGTACAAAGTCAGTGTGTGCAGTCTCTACGCGACCCGGGACTTACTCTTCCAGTGCGATTGATTCCTGCTGATCAGAGCCGGAGCTGACGTCAGACACCCTCCCTGAAAACGCTTGGATACGCCTGTGTTTTTTCTGGACACTCCCAGAAAACGGTCAGTTGCCACCCACAAACAGCCTCTTCCTGTCAATCACCTTGCAACGCCCGTGCAAATGGATCCTTTGCACCATCCCATCGCTGATTGGCGAAGCCCGCATGCGCAGATCTGATCGCACGCTGTGCGAAAACGCATAGCAGCGATCAGATCTGAATGACCCCCTTAGTATGCGTCCAGCATTGATACATGCTCGGTCTCAGAAATGTCTTGAAACTGTGTTGGGCATTCTTGGGCGGTGACGAGGAGGTGGTAGGCAGACGGCGATGTATTGTCTTCTGGGTGTATTATGGAAGTGTCGCAGGAGTGTCGCTGAAAGTGGCTGCAATGACAGACACATAATTGCTCACATTGGATATCTATCTATCTATCTATCTATCTATCGTGAAATGTCTTATAAATGCTGAATTATTTTCAGAAGCTTCTTAAAGTAGATCTGTAGGTATTATTATTACATTACATACAGCGCCGTACACATACCTGCCAACATTTGGGGATTTGGAAGCGCGCGCACGCCTCTAAAAAGGGGGCTTGGCATAAGTAAAGGGGGCGTGGCATCGTGGCAGTGCTGCAATTGCGAGTCACGCCCCCGTTTTCGACACTAAAGGGTGTATGACCAGCGCTCTGGGGTCATGCTCTCCCTGTCTTGACTGTGCATGCGCACAACGTCTATTCAACGCTGCGGACACTGCGGCCCGTGGGTGGGACAGCGGGACAGTCCCCCCCCCCAAAAAAAAACCACACACAAAAAACGGGACTGTCCCGCAAAAATCGGGACAGTTGGGAGGTATGCGTTCATACAGCACACATTAGAACAACACAGGGTATACAGAACTTAACATTACAGAACAACTAAAACAGAGCGCAGGTAACAATCAGCAGCACAATTCTCAGTATACACTACGGGTGTAGTAGGGTATGCCGGCGGCCGGGCTCCCGGCGACCAGCATACCGGCGCCGGTATCCCGACCGCCGGCATACCGACAGCTGGGTGAGCGCAAATTAACCCCTTGCGGGCTCGCTGTGTTCGCCATGCTGCGGGCGCCACTCTATCTATTCTCCCTCCAGGGGGGTCATGGACCCCAAAGAGGCAGAAAAGATGTCGGTATGCTGGACGTCGGGAGACCGGCCGCTGGCAAACAGAAGACCACCCCACACTACAGCTGAGATGTAAGGAAGCACAGGAGTAATCGGAGTACTATAAGGGACAGGCAGCCGCTGGAAGAGATAGACAGTAACGAGTGAGAGGAGATGCAGGTATAGATGGTTGCTGAGTAGGAGACAGCTGTAATTGAAGTGTGAGAGAAGGGGGCTGTGAGAACAGGAGGGAAGAGGGTCCTGCTCCAAGGAGCTTACAATCTAGAGATACCACATTTTAATTAATACTGGACTCTATTTATCAATCAGCAAAGAGTAAAAATGTTCTTTGCTTCCCCTCCATGTCTCTATGCGGTGTGTATATTACTAGTTCCCTTTGCTGACAGCTCGAGCCAGCCAGTGAGAGGGAGAAAACTTTCTGCATGGGATTGATAAATGGAAACTGTGTTCCTTTATTGCAATATGCAGTGTAACAGAAGCACTTTGTGTGCCACTTTTTTTTGTTAGTTTACAGTTTATAAATGGGACTATAAACTCAATTAGGGCCATTTACATATGATGACGTAGTATGGGCTAGATTCAGAGAAAGTTACAACAACGGGGGAGCGGGAGCGGCCTGTCTGGATTTTATGTTGTTTTTTTTATACAGTAAATTCTATTTTTTAAACGGCAGGAAAGGAAGGAAATTACTAGGATTGCAGGAACACAATCCCCTCTTCCTGTTCTCTGAAGGGTTTTCCTCTATGTATACCTGCATTCCATCCATTCAACACCAGGGAGACACAAAACAATGGAGGCGTTTAATATCTTCTTACTTTGTGCACGGTTTCTGGCAAAAAAGAAAGAAAGAAAGCAATATGCAGTGATCCCCGTGTGTTTGTGTAATAGTGATATTATATGTGTCTGCAACTCCGGCACCAGAATATCAGCTCATACGGCTCACACAAGAGCTCCAAAGCATCATTGTCCAGTTGGGTGTGGTATGGAAGGTAGATAGTAACTAGGTTGACAGTGTCTAGGTCGACCACTATTGGTCGACAGGGTGTTTAGGTCGACAGGTCAACATGAGTTTTTTTTATGGGGGGTTTTGTGTCGTTTTCTCCGTACAGTGACCGGCAACCCCAATTAGTGCACCGTGTCCCCTCACATGGCTCGCTTCACTCGCCATGCTTCGGGCAAGGGTTAGGTTACCGTTCCGAATTGTAGTCCACGTGGATCATTAAGTATGAAAATGTTCAAAAAAAAGAAAAAAATCATGAAACTCATGTCGACCTTTTGACCTGTCGACCTAGAGACCCTGATGACCTAGAAACCCTGTCGACCTAGTTGCTGTCAACCAATAGTGGTTGATCTAGTGTCAACCTAGTTACTGTCGACCTAGAGACTGGATCCCTGTCCAGTTTGATCACACATACCGACATTAGATGCAACACTGAAAGTCCAGCACTTACTGGGCGGTATTCAAATGATATATCACGCCCAATCTTCTTTATAAAGTGATCCCCGTTATTGTGCATTTCACACCCATAATTAGGTTTAGCTGCGTAAACGGTTGGGCGTCTCGCTGAAATGAAGATACCACGCCCGTCAGCAGAAACAGAACGGGTGTGGAAGGGGGCGGAAAGAATTGAATACAGTGTCATCTCAGGAAACTGACAGATTGCAGAAAGTGCCATTAACCCTCCGGAAAGACGTTGGGAGCAAAATTCAAATAGAGGAGCCGCACCCACTGCCAGTGAGCGCCGCCGGGTGGTGATGTTTGGCAGTGGTTGGAGTGGCAGTTGGAGTAACTCCCCTATTTGAATTTTGGAATACACTGCAGCCCCTCCTCTGGAGCAGCCACTGGTTGGGGACGTGGCCCCGATTCAGAGATGGGTGCAGTTCACACAGTAATTGCGTCTTTCACATGAGGCGTCTGACGGCACATCACGCCCACTGTCGGCATTGTAGATCCAAGTGCTGCATCCGAAGACACTAAGTTACCTCAAAATGGCCGCCTCATCTCTGCTGCCGTGGCCAGTAATTCTGTATCTCGAGACGTAGAAACTGACCTTGGCACTCCCACAAAATGGAAATGACATGCTTCTATTTTGGGGAATGGTCCCTGTCACTGCTCCTCCCTGACGCAGCTTAGGGGGAGCGAGCGATCTCGCAGAGTGAGATCTGCACATGCGCAGACCAATAATCATTGGAAGTGTAAGTAAACCATCAGGTTTACATCTACAGTATGAATTAGGCTCTATGGGGGTAATTCAGACCTGATCGCAAGCTAGTGTTTTTTGCAGCGTTGCAATCAGGTCAGAACTGCGCATGCATATGCACCGTAATGCGCAGGCGCGTCACTCGGGTACAAAGTGGATCGTTGCTGTGCGATGGGTTTGTGCAAAGAATCCATTCGCACGGGTGATCTCAAGGGGATTGACAGGAAGAAGGCGTTTGTGGGTGGCAACTGACCATTTTCTGGGAGTGTTTGGAAAAACGCAGGCGTGTCCAAGCGTTTGCAGGGCGGGTGTCTGACGTCAATTCCGGTCCCGGACAGGCTGAAGTGATCGCAGCGGCTGAGTAAGTCTTGGGCTACTCAGAAACTGCACAAAATCTTTTTGCACCGCTCGGCTGCACATGCGATCGCACACTTGCACAGCTAAAGTACACTCCCATGTGGGTGGCGACTATGTGAACGCAGGACTGCAAAAAACAGCTAGCGAGCGATCAGGTCTGAATTACCCTTTTAGTCCAGTACCGGTGACCTTCTCATCATAACAGGGAGAACCAAAGCAAATGAGAAACTAGAAACTAAAGTACACTGCCACCACAACACTGACAATGCTAGCCACAGCGCCACCTGCTGACCCTTCAGTGTAGATGTATATTTACTGTAGCTTATCAGTTACCATACTGCGATATGGTCAGCATCGGAGGCACGCAGGTCCCTTTGGCCTACAGATCTTATTAATTATAATAATATTAATGATGTTATTTTCTATAGCACTTTTCTCCCAGTAGAAGTGAAATTCCTTCACATCTGTTTTTAAATAGCACGAGATACAAAACGTGCTTAGTAGGAAAGAGAACGAAGCATTTGGGTTGTATGTTTTAGGAACTAAAGGGACATTATGGAAATGCTGAGTGAACAGGGAAGTCTTGAGTCTGTTTTTGAAGGATTCTAGAGAAAAGGCTTCTAGAAAATACTTGCCTACCCTCCCGGAATAGCCGGGAGGCTCCCGAAAATCGTGTGGCCCTCCCGGCCCCCCGGAAAGGTGGGCAAGCCTCCCGCTTTCCCTGCAGCCCCTCCACACCCAAGTGGGTGGTCCGAGGGATCCGATGACGCAATTTGCGCTGAATCGAGTCATCGTAGCTCCGCCCCCACTATACAGTGCCTATTTTCTCAGTTCTGTATAGTGGGGGGGGGGGGGGGGGGGGGTGGAGCCACGATGACACAATACTGATGCCACACCCCAGACTGCCCACTTTCCTGTGGGTCACACCCCGGGACAGCAGACATTGCCTCTTGTCACGCCCCCGGACTGCCCATCTTGCTGCCGGCCACGCCCTCATGCACCTACAATGCTGCCTCCTCCGAGAGGAGGGTGCAGCAAAGTAGACAAGTGTGTTCTAGAACTGTGCGGGGAAGTGAGTTCTATAGGGTCGGAGCCCCATGGCTAAAAGCTTGATGATGAATTACGGGAGATTCTAGGTACTGCTGATAGTCCTTCATCTACAGATCGCACAGAGCCGGCCTTAGCTATAGGCAGGCTAGGCATTTGCCTAGGGCATTCAAGCATGTCTAGGGGCATCCAAGCATGTCCCTGCAGTATCTCATGCTGAGAGGGACAGTCCGCAAACTAACTGTTACTTTCCAAATGTATTCAATCAGTACTTGTATACACTGCTGTTTACATTTGTCAAAAAAAATGCACACTGTGCCTTAAACTTCCTCTGACATGCTTGAATGCCCCTGATTTGTGAGACCTCAGACAGACAGCAGAAGCCCAGTAAATGCAATTCCTGGACCTGTGACATTTTTACTGACTATATAAGGTTATTACTGGATGGCTTCTTATGATAACACATGTGTATTTTGGAAGACTGCTTCACAGAAACCTGACATCACCTATACTGCTTGTGCACATGGGGGAGGGGGACCCTGCCATCCTGTGTGTGTCCCTTATCCCTGTGCAAACCCCAGGTGTCTGGAGGGACATAACATGGGCAGTGTTCTCCCCACACTTTATTTCCTAGTCAGTCCATACCGTAAAATTCCCCTGCCATCTAGCACTGTAACGTGGTCAGTAAGTTGCGTTGTGCTATTTCTATATGAAACATCAGTGCAGCGTGACTTTCGGACACATCAGACTGGAGGGCAGAGCATTTAGCTCCCACAGTATAAAGTAAAGTGCATGCAGTTAACGGGAGTAACAGACACCAGCAAACACACTGAATAGTGAAGAGAATGGACAGTTTCTACATGTTTGATACTGATCTTTTTGTATAACCAGCAAGTGTGGCAGTATCTGTGGCAGTATATGTGTATTATGGGCATTACTAATGTGGGGCATATGTGTAAGGTGCATTACTGTGTGGCATTATGTGTATTATGGGCATTACTAATGTGGGGCATATGTGTAAGGTTCCTTTACTGTGTGGAATTATATGTATTATGGTCATTACTGTGTGGCATTGTGCAGAGTTGAACTGGCCCACAGGGTAACCCCCCGGTGGGCCCCACTACCTGAGCGTTGCAGGTACAGATGCAGAACTAGCGGCGCAGCTAGGGGGCACCAGACAAAATTTTGCCTAGGGCATCAAATTGGCTAGGGCCGGCTCTGAGATCGCAGTAAGCGAGTGGGGCAGTATGGAGTCAGCAGCTGCTTCAGAGACCTTGGGCCCTGGTCATGTAGTGCTGTGAAAGCCAGTAAGCCACTCCTGAAAACTATTTGCCATCGTACAGGCAGCCAGTGAAGGGAGTAGAGGATGGGTGTTATGTGCCAGGAACGGGGCTGGTTGGGTAACAGCCTGGCAGCTGTGTTTTGCTCCAGCTGTAAGCGGTGCAATTCTTTTGATGGGAGACCAAGGTAGAGGGCATTACAGTAGTCTAATCGAGATGATACAAATGCATGGATGACTTTTGGCAGATCTTCTGAGACGAGTAAGGGGCATATTCATCATAAAATAATTGTGCAATGGGACTTTTTAGTTTTAAATTCTCATTGCAGTCTCTCACAATTATTTCATGATTCACCATGGCCCCCCTCTTAAAATTATCACTCCCGAAAAACTGGACTTTTTGCGAAGTCAGTGCTAACTATAGTGACTGGCTGGCAGAACTGACTGACTCGCTGAATCAATGTAAAAGGTGAGAGTGCTGTGCAGTGTCAGTGACACTGCACACCCACTGCACTGCGCAGCTCTGTCACCTTTTACATTGATTCAGCGTCCAGACATTACCTCCCGCGATATCACCCACTCTATCTGTTACATTAGCCATCTCGGAGCTTCCAGGCCGGCAGCCCAGGTGCTGTGTTGCGGAGTCAGGGCCTCTGGGCGCGGCTGTGGAGGCACTTCTGTGACATCACGCGCAGAGGAGGCTCCGGGGCTCAGAGAGTATGCTGTGTAGGGAGGGCTATGGAAGCCTTCCGCTGCGCCGCTTTCATACACATCTATGCCGGTGGCCACAGCAGCTTTTGTTCTACCTGCGCCGCGGCTAGGGAGTGGGGATTGTTAATGGCGGAGGGGGCAGGCGGACTGGCAGAAGGACATAGGACGCTGCAGTAAAATGATTTCCCTCCCCCCCTACCTACAGTGCAGAGACTTGCTGCAGATGCAGTGGCATACCTCCAGCTGCACCTTTTTGGCAGGTACAGTCCCTTTTTTTATGGTCTGTACCGATTTATGGCTCTCCAAACTTCCGTTGAAAGTATAGGAAAAGGGGTGTGGCCACACCGCTTTCCCCGTGGCCATGCCCCCCTTTCCGAATTTTTAGCGATGTTTATGTGTAAATTGTTTGAGGGTGTGTTGCTGCAGATGCAGTGGGCCTATTTTGGGGTGTGGACCTGGAGCTGCAGCTCCATCAGCCCCATTGTTAATCCTGCTCTGGGAACACACAGCAGCCAAAGGGCAGAGCCTCCCATTGGATGTAACCTGTGTGGGAGGGTGTCTCTCGCCCAATCAGCTGTGGACTGGGTGTGATAGACCTGCCCCTAACCCAATGAGAGCTCCTAGCCACGCCCAGCGTTATACACACAGCCACAGAGTCACAGATCTGGGCAATTATATAGGAAGACAGTGGAGAGTATTAGTGTTTGTCCTCATCTCTATGACTGAACGCTGCTGCCATAGATCATCCGGATAAGTGTGTACATATATTTCTTTTCCTCTGAACATGACATGTTTTCATAAAATCCCACACATCAAAAATAGTTTATTCATTACATATTTTGTATAGCTGTGTGGATTTACTATGGAGCCATAAACATTTATTTAGTGGACAGTTTAGAAGGATGTTTAGATTATTAGGCTAAAATATGCTATGAAGACGCTTTCCTCCTACTGTAAACTGGATGACTCCTTTCCCACAGAGTGAGGTCACACTGAACAGCATCAGCTGTGGAGGAAAGAGCAAAGAGGATCTTGTGCAGCACCCTCTGCGTACACCAAAGGTGTGCACATGAAAAGTGGGTGTGGCCTCATGGAACAGGGGTGTGGCCTAGTGTCACATGCAGGGGCGTGCCTAGTGCTCACTGTGCGCTGTATCTATTTATCCGGTTGGAAAATGCACCCCTACCACTTTCAGGCCCTTGTATGACTTTTGGGAACAAACATTTCCCTGATTCCCCTATGCCACAAGAGACGCAGTGCGCCAGGAGGTGCCAACCCATTATCCATATCCCACCTCCACACAAACATTGCCCAGCATTCTGCCCCCGCACCTGCTGATATCATGTAAGTTATGCCAAATATTCCTGAGGAGTTCATGCTATGCCACGATAACCACTCAGTCTCCGGAGATTGACCAGACGCAGTCCAGGAGAGCGGCCGTGTGTTATACAGCTGTAAATACTGCATATAACCGATGTATCGTGAGCGCTTGCGGTTCTCCTTTTTTATGCTCTACATTTTCCATATACTGTATAATTCATTTGTCAGTTTCATCAACATTTGTAACAAAGCCAAAATCTTCTGCATGCAAAGGAGCAATTGCCTGTACAGTGTCTAATGGGGAGGGGGGGAATTATATTTCTGGTCATAGCGGTTTGTTAGAGCGTTTCCTGGAGTCATGAGAGTGCGACGTCACTTATAGAGGCATCAGTCCCTGTATAGTAACAAATTGAGCATATATGGGGTCTGTTTACTGAGCCTTGGAGAAAGATGAAGAGGTCGGAGATGAAGTACCAGCCAATCAGGTTCCTTCCTAACTGTCATTTTTCAAACCCAGCCTGTGACATGGCAGGTAGGAGCTGATTGGCTGATACTGTCTCTCTCTTTAAGGCTTAGTAAATAGACCCCTTATTACATACTGTCTATTTATTATTATAGGAAAGTAGTTCCAATAGCGTGATATTAACACTCTCCCTACCATTGCTACGTCAGGGGCTGGCGGACATATGTTAGCCCCGAGGGCAAGCACCCAGCACTGACAAATGAGTAGCGGATCCTTTTGTTATAGAAGATAGGGTTTGATTTGTCAAAAGCGGAAAGTCATAACTGCGGAAAATATAATCTACCAGTGGCTGCTAATGTCTGGAGCCACTGGGTGGGGGTCCTGCTGTGCTGACCAATCAGCAGTGACAGGCAGTGCCGCAGACACTGTGGGAGGGTGCACAGAGCAGAGAAGGATTTCCTCTGAGAGCAGCAGCTGCAGCAGGAAGATCATCTTCCTGCAGCCGCCCACACTTTGTATCTGACTGGTCGCATCGCTTGTGACCAGATCAGATAACGCACTGCCTGGTGTGGCTGCAAATGATGCGGCCATGCCAGACAAGTGGTTGACAGAGGTTAAGAACACTTGAAAAAGTATCATCAAATATGAAACGCGTCAAGGCTGGATGCGACCTGTGAAGGGGGTCCCTGACACCACCGCTCTTCATTTATACTTACACACTGCCCACTGGGGTTGGTCAGCTGAAGACCGGACCACTCGCCTTATGCTGCAGCGTGACTCAGGGATATCACAATAGCATCTTCTCATTCCCATCGCTCACTGGGATATATTTCCCCCACTTCCTTGACACAAAGTGGAGGTACATTGGAGTTTTGACGCATTTGTCCCAGAAATGGGACTATTACCTTCAGGGCCGGATTATCCACCAGGTGATAGAGGGCCGGGGGGCTCGCCTCTCAGCTGCCTGCGGCATGTGCTGAAAAAAAGGTTTGGAGAACTTTAACAGCAGTGCTCAAAGGAGGGGACACGGTGTGGGTGGAGTGGCGCTCATGGCTGCCACTTGAGCTGGGAGGGTGGAGTGCTGGGTAATGTGGGAAGAGCGCTGGGAGGTAGGAAGAGCCATGGGCCGGAAGGAGAGCTGCAGGGCCAGATTAAGGGCAACATGGGTCTGAAAATGATCAAGAACATAATGTAAGAAATGGAGGTGTGACCAGTGGTGTGTGGGTGTGGCCAGTGCCATATGGGTGTGGGTGCCAGCTGGGCACCTACAGGCTGTAGTGGTGGTGGGGGGCTGGTATTGGGCACTGCAGAGCAGTGGTGAACGGATGCCACGTGTACGAATGTGATGTCCATTTAATACCAGGAGAGGGCTCACCTCAGTGTGATGTGAAAGGGGGCAGGACATACGGTCATGCCCAAAAATGTCATAAACAAGGGGGTATGGCCTAACGGGCATACAGCCACGCCCCTTCTCATAACTGCAGGAAGTACTGCACTGAGCTTAGAGAATGTTGGGAGGTGTGTCCTGGCCAGTATCTTGCCCAGGGTCCTGTGTGGTCCTAATTGGCTGTGAATTGCTGTGAATACAGCTGAAGTCATTTTCCACAGACATATCTGTGCTAGTGCTTACATGCAGTCATTTTACAGGCCTGCGCTATTAATAATGTTGCTGCATCTTATTAGAGGAAAGCCCTTTCCAGCAGGTATTGTAGTAATTATGGGCCTAATTCAGTAAGGATTGCAAATTCTGCTAATTAGCAGAATCTGCAATCTTTTGGAGCGCATGCTGGGGGGCCTCCCATCGCTGGGCAAGGCCGCCCAGCATGCTGACCCCCGCCTCACCCCCTTCATGAAGCAGAAATTGCGATCCCATAGCACAGTAACTGCAACGCACGTGTGTGGTGCATAATATCATTATAGCAGTTTACAGACCCCAGAGTGCCAGGCCAGACAAACAGTACAACAGTGCCCTCCTGAGGACAAGAGTGGAAACTGCAATTTAAAACGTTAAATTAATCTATAAAATGTGATTCTGCTCCATCTTAAGTTTGTTCTTATAATTGTCTCAAGCCTGTGTGGTTCTAAATGTGATATGCCTTTAGTAAATATTGGCGGTTAGCCGCCCTGAAGTGCTTTCGACTCATCAGAGACTCGGACCCCTCGGTAACCTTGAGGCCCAGTACAGGTGTTCCCCATGCTAATCCCCCCTCCCCTTCCAGGCCTGTCTCATTTTGCTCTTGTCACCTTATCCAAAAACTTTAAGAGGTGGGGAAGCCAACCAAATTACTTCCAGAACAAGATGACCCGCGTTTTGTTCATGTGCTTTTACTGCAAAAGGATAGACCATTATAACAAAACTGACCAAAAACAAATCATTTTATACAAGAACAAAATCATTGCGCGAATCTCAGCGCTGCTACAACACAAGCACGTATAATGGCAGACCTTCAGTACATCTGAGAATTTATACGTCTTGTCTGTTTTTTAAACCAAAGGGACAGGTATGATCTGTCAACATTCACAATTGTGCACAGTGTAACCGGAGAATTGTCGACACAGTAGCAAATTCAAGCCTTGTTTCGCCGTGTCGGCATCATAAGTTTAAACACGATGGTAAAGCATCACATTTAAAAAGTTATAGTGCTGACGTGATAAAAATTATGCATGGAGGACAGGACGCCCTATAAAATCGGTTACACACAGCTCTCAGCTATTACGTTGGCTGAGTCAGCTTTTGTAATAATGTCACCTTCATCTATCAATTCAGTAGAAAACAGAGGCTGGAACATATTGGTCCTGTTCCTCATGGATATCCCTGCTGCCAATCTGTTCTCAGAAGTACCAGGTCAGACCACAGGATGGCGCTCACCAATGTTTCAGCGACACTTAAGTGCTTGAGAAAGTGTTATGGGGTGCAAAATAAATAGCTAACTCAAACATATTCGTTATTACCTGTTTTCAGGTACAGTAAGCACAATATCTGGCAGAATTCTTATTTCCAAAATCCATAATTACATTTTGTTTTGAAATATTTACAAAAGTGATCATTTAATAAAAAACAAAAAGTTCATAAACTGTTTCCTTCACTTGATTTCAAAGTATAATACGACATGATGGCAGAGACAAATAAATATGTATATACAGGTATATATGACCGGCAGTGTAATACATTGCACTCTGCATTCTAAGACCTCTGAAGAGTCATTTCTCCGATCTGTTTTTATTGAGATACAATATCACCTCTGGGGCCCAAAAAACTGGAACGTTTACTCAATGACCACACAATGTCCCGGCAGCCATTGTGTTGGTTGAACCATTACCCACCCCTCTACATATAATAGCTTGCACTTTACAATGTATATAATGTCTTGGTTTGCAAATGTATACAAACACCTGTTGCTTCATATTTGATCAACTTGTATTTTCTTATTTCAGGACCCTTTGAAGTGGACTTTGCACAATTCATTAACACATTCTATTTCAATTACAAACTAAGTGCTACTATAAATTGATAGATCATTCCAGTGACAATTGGCTTAGTTATTGGTTGCTTTGGGCAACCAATCAGCTACTAACTGTCATACATCTAGCACAGTCTATGAAATGACAGTTATTATCTGGGTACTTTGCAACTACTCCTCTTTATCTCTCTCCAATGCTTGATACATTTCCCCCACTTTTATGTCAAGGGCTTTTGTTTTCACAAGAAGCTCCAATTTCCAGCACCCTTGGATACCACACACATCAGCTTTGGATAAAATGTTAACAACAGAGCAGTTCTGTGTTGTATGCAAAAGTCAACAAAAACAACTTGGCTGGATATAAAGGTGTGGTGAGTTAGGAAGCCATAAGTGGAAACATGATGAGGCCACTGTCAAACTAAGTTGAAGAACCAAATTAAAGCTGGACACACACCTAAAGATCATCTTTCCAACCAGCTGGTTGGAATGAAAATCTGGTAATCTATGGGAGCAGATTACAATTTACCATATCCTCATAAGTGCCGGAAAAAAACGTCATTGTGACAAATTCGTTGGCTCGTTGGAAAGATAATCTTTAGGCGTTTGGGCAGTTTTAGTATACGGAGCATTAAGTTGGCCACACACTGAGCTATAAGTGACTGGAGCTACAACGGCTGAGGCTCACTTGACCAGCAAGGGCCTATAACCACGGCTCATTGTTAATCTTTCTGTCCGCACTTAGTCCTACAAGGATTATCCACCGCGGTAACAGTCCATCACGTGAAGGTTTCATGTAAACAATCTTTATTTTTCAAAAAGATCTGTAGCGATCGTCCCACCAACAACCGAGACCCGAGCATGGCAGTGATATTAGTGTGCACTTTATTGACGGTAAAGTGGTCCACTCTCCTAAACACTTGTGGAGACCACCAGTTTCTGGGCTCAACAAATATTCCACGCAGCCTATGAGTGAGGTTTGGGGCACGGCATTTGTAGTGAATAGCGGTTGAGTCCATAAAATGTCTGGCTCTATCCTGTAGGTGTCAGGTACCCTTTAAGGGGTAATTGCAGAGTATGCCAATGTAAATGGTGGTCATAGATTTGGTCTAGAAGTGTCATTGCTGTAGCTTTCCATTAGTTTGTCCGAAGTATCGGGAGGCAGTGATATGAGTTATCCATCTAGCAGCATTGGATCATCTACAGCGTTGGTGGACCTCCATCGTTGATCTATAGCTTCCGCTGAGGGGAGAGGACTGTGCCCAGGTCACCTGGTGCCAAGTCTCGCACTATTTTACTCAGTCCACAGATCTTTTCCTCTAGTAAGTAGTTCTTCTTCTCTGCCGTCTGGTGCCTCTGCTCACTCATCTCCAGGGCCTTGAGCAACTGGGAGTTTTCCACATACAAATCTTTTATTGTAGCATCTGCTCTTGTATTCCTGATGACCTGTAAGATAAAGAGCTAAATAAGCGACATAAAACCTACAATATACCTGCAAATCACAGGGTCTCTCCTCTCACAACGCAATTCCTGGTACACAGCTCGCTGGCCAACTACGGGGAGAGGGGATGATAGCGGAGGAGTAAGTCTCGGAGGGGGCATTATATGTGTAATGTGATTGGATTCGCCGGTGCTACACTCCTACAGTGAGAGAAATTTCAGCTACCAGGCAGCCCATTGTCCCCGCCTGTCGCTGCTGATGTCATTGGACAGGAAGTTAATCAGAGATATCTGGCGGTGGAAGCCCCTCCAAATGCACTCTGGGGGATTTGGAACTCCTGTAACACCTTGCGAAGGGGGTATATTGTCTGTGATATCACCAGAAATGATTGATGAGTCTATGTACAATACATACTACGTTCTTGATAAAGCAACCTCATAACGTTAGCTTGCATAGTCTTGATCAATGTAATACAATAATTACCTCTGATAAAACCGCCCCTATTAGAGGCGGAGAAACGCGTCAAGTGATCAACCTACGATCGTGGAATGCAGCCGGAAGCCCCGAACCTGGAAATCGCGGACCGCGACGTTCGTGCATCCCCTGCAGCTCCGGGCTTGCTACTCAGCCCTGGTTGTTCCGCGGACAAACACCCGACGGCTCAGCCAACGAGCCCCAGGACTTTCATACCGGGGAGCCGCCGCAGAGCGGCCGTCTTCAAATTGGCCAGTGAGTGAACTATCCCCATGTTTATGGGAAAGTCATACAGACGTGGATATTATCCGTCTTTAGGATTCACTTTCTTCCACACACAGCTGGACATCACAAAACAGCTTTATAATTGATGAAGTACTAACAGGCTTTTAAAGCTAAGAACTACATCTGTCTCTATTAACATCCCATTGAGCTCAATGTACTAACATTAATTAGTGGCTACTAATTTCTAACAGATGCATGCATATTTTGAACATCTAACCAGCACTATGTGGTACCAGTAGTCATGAGTCTTAGGACACTTGTTTATAGGTCTATTTTAACCGTTTGTTATGTCAAGATACATTTTGAAGTCATATTTTACCTATAAAGGATTTTATGAATAAATGTTTACAAAACCAGCAGCTGTTATTATACTAAATTTCAGAGCACCTACAAAAAAATATTTTTTGTCTAGTTGTGTATACATATATCGGCGGATTCCCAGATCCTCCATTTGTGGGCTGCCAGAAAATTAGTGACTTAAACGGAATTCTACAATTATTATTAATTTAGAGTTTTTCATTGTAATAGTGCCCACTTTTTTTGGTTAATACAATAAAGGGCTTATTAATTAATATTGCGACCAACCCTCCAAAAGCGGCTGTTTTCATAGGATTGATGCCGTTTTGGGATATTTACCCAGAGGTTACCGGACATACTTCATGGCCGACAAAAACTCACTTGTTCCTTCAGCTGATTGACTTTTTCCTGTAGAAACATTTTCACAATTCTTAGTTTCTGCTCCACTTCCAGCATGCGGACTTCCATCTTCTCCAGCAGCTGCCCCTGGTCGCTCTAGGTGAGGGAAATGTGATAATGTAACATGGATTCCAATGACAGAAACATGAGCAAACGCAGCTGACAGTCCCAGAGCCGTGGCACCGGGATGGGGGATGGAGGAAAAGCAGAACCCTAACAAACACCGGGGCTCTCTCCTACTGAAACCCAAACACCACACACATGGCCGTCTCTAGGCTTCTTCTGCATATGGGATTCATTTGTGGCTGATTCAGAGCCACACGCAAAGCGGCTGAAGTTGTGTGCAAGCCGCAACCCGTGCCACCCATAGATCGTACACCAGTTGCTGCAACAGCCATTGGTATGTCCCTTTACCAGTCCCTTGCTAGGCGTAAGAGCTCCGTCAGACGCAGGATCTCCCTCCCTGTAGTAGATACACTCCCATAAGATGGAGATCCCTGGCCCCTTCGGGATCCGGTCTGAAGATCGACAGTGTCTAGGTCGACAATGTTTAGGTCGACCACTATAGGTCGACAGTCACTAGGTCGACATGGATGGAAGGTCGACAGGGTTTCTAAGTTGACATGTGCTAGGTCGACAGGTCTAAAGGTCGACATGAGTTTTTCACATTTTTTATTTTTTTTAATTTTTTCATACTTAACGATCCACGTGGACTACGATTGGAACGGTAAAGTGTGCCGAGCGAAGCGAAGGCACCATGCCCGAAGCATGGCGAGCGAACGCGGTTCACTAATTTGGGATCCCGGTCACTTTACAAAGAAAACGACACCCAAAAAAAATAAAAAAAATCCTCATGTCGACCTTTAGACCTGTCGACCTAGCACATGTCGACCTAGAAACCCTGTCGACCTAGTGACTGTCGACCTATAGTGGTCGACCTAAACATTGTCGACCTAGATACTGTCGATAAAACGAACCACACCCGGCCCCTTCCCTCCTCCTAAACTGTGGCGTCACTCCTCCATTTTCACAAATGGAGGCTATCGCCGCACCCTCCCACCCCCTAAGCGGCAGGAGACTGTCAATCACTGACCGTTTTCTGCCCTCATTGCAGGACCAATTCGCACATGCGCAGAACGGGTCCTGCACATACACAAACAACTGCTAATCGGTACTTTGCGCATAATGTCGCACCTGCAACCACACCTGAATATCTCCCTTTGTGTCTGGAACAAACCACGGTACCATACAAGGGAGAGCAAGTACATTTATATTGTTTCTGCGCAGGGTAAATACTGGCTGCTTTTGCATGTAGCCCAGAAATGTTAGACAGTTTTATTCTTACACTGCAATTTAGATTTCAGTTTGTACACACCACACCCAACTCTCAATAGCTCAGCACGTTACATCTGCCCCACCTGCAGTGCAGCATGGTATTGCCCAGTTGCTTGCAGATCTGAATCAGCCCCATAGAACAGCAGAGCAAATATCAGAAGATTAGTCAAACTGGATGTAATCGATCTGACAAGCCAGTTACTATGAGGTCTTGGGGCCTATTCGTTCTGACTATAGGGGAAACAGACCGTCTACGTATAGTAAATGTCATCCGTATCCCGGCGGCTCATTCTTGATTAAAATAATAGAAAGCAATCGGTACCTGTACTGAAAAAAAATTAATAAGAGCAAATAGAAACAAATGAAACAGATTTGGACACAAGGGGTTGGGGAACCCTACATCGCGGTCTGCACTGCGCCTCCAGTTACACAACTGGTTCCAAGGTCTCAGATTGTAGAGTGGGCGCTGCCATGTAATCTATCGTGGGTGGTTTGATGCTTTATTTATTTATTAGCAGTTTCTTATATAGCGCAGCATATTCCTTTGCGCTTTACAATGCTTTCTGCACATTTTAGGAGCAGAGAGTATCTATAATAATGGAAATGATTTGACTAAACATTTTTATACTTTACTGATAAGTCTGGCCAGTGTCTGTGATTAGGAAGGTGGGTACTATGGTAGCGTGAAGTGACCAACTTCTAAATCACTTTCTAGAAGAGCTGATATAGCTGTGATATTTAGGATAGGAACGCTGGGAAGTGCCACTTACACCAGTCTACAAACTTTTCATTTTGATATTGAGAAATAAAATCAGCAATTTTTCCTTAAAGCGGAAATAAAAGAAACATAAGACCTTTGCATAAAAATGGTCCAGAACTTCTCTTGGCTCCAGTTGTGTACTAGAGTAAAATGATATGCTGGGTACACACTGTGCCAAGCCGTCGTGCCGATCGGCTGCTCGATATGTCGGTCCTGAAATCCAGCTGGGCGGGCGGTTGAATTTGGCCTCCCAGCTGTGACATCAGTCCCTGCAGCAAGTGTACGAACGGTCGGCTGTGCAGCAGAGCTGACACTTATGTATACACCTGCCGACCCGCTCACGATCTATTGCTCAGAGTGTACTCAGCAATACACAGTGATAGTGTGCGTGTGTGTGTGTACCACACACAGCTTCTGTTTCCATTTTGTCAACTAATTTTTCTGATACATGTCTGACATAGATGTTATATATCTATCTCCTATATAATAGCCCAGATCTGTGACTCTGTGCCTGTGTGTATAAAGCTGGGCGTGGCTAGGAGATCTCATTGGGTTAGTGGCGGGTCTATAACACCCAGTCCACAGCTGATTGGGCGAGAAACGCCCTCCCACACAGGTTACATCCAATGGGAGGCTCTGCCCTTTGGCTGCTGTGTGTTCCCAGAGCAGGATTAGCAATGGGGCTGATGGAGCTGCAGCTCCAGGTCCACACCCCAAAATAGGCCCACTGCATCTGCAGCAACATACCTCCAACAATTTACACATAAAATCGCTGCAAAATCGAAAAGGGGGCGTGGCCACTGGTACAGTGGTGTGGCCACGCCCGTTTTACGATACTTTCAATGGAAGTTTGGAGAGCCATAAATCGGTAGAGACCATAAAAAAAGGTCATGTACCTGACAAAAAGGTGCAGCTGGAGGGTATGCCACTGCATCTGCAGCAAGTCTCTGCGCTGTAGATAGGGGGAAAAAATCCTTTTACTGCAGCGTCCTATGTCCTGCTGCCAGTCCGCCTGCCCCCTCCGCCATCAACAATCCCCACTCCCTAGCCGCGGCGCAGGTGGAACAAAAGCTGCTGCGGCCACCGGCATAGATGTGTATGAAAGCGGCGCAGCGGAAGGCTTTCATAGCCCTCCCTGTGCAGCATAGTCTCTGAGCCCCGGAGCCTCCTCTGCGCGTGATGTCACAGAAGTGCCTCCCCACCACAGCCGCGCCCAGATCCCCAGAGGCCCTGACTCCGCAACACAGCACCAGGCCTGCCGGCCTGGAAGCCCCGAGATGGCTAATGTAGCGGATAGAGAGGGTGATATCGCGGAGGTAATGTCTGGACGCTGAATCAATGTAAAAGGTGACAGTGCTGTGCAGTGCAGTGGGTGTGCAGTGTCACTGACACTGCACAGCACTCTCACCTTTTACATTGATTCAGCAAGTCACTCAGTTCTGCCAGCCAGTCACTATTGTTAGTGCCGGTTTCCCAACGCGCCGCATTACAGGGAAGTAGACGCACTAAATAAACTACAGCTCCCAGCAGCCCTTAGTGCCGAAGCATTCCGGCGCTAAGGGCTGCTGGGAGCTGTAGTTTATTGAGTGCATCCTCTTCCCTGTAATGCGGCGTGTTGGGACACCGGCGCTAACAATAGTGACTGGCTGCTGTGAGAGTCTCCGGGAGAGCCACTGCCAAAGGGAGGACAGCAGCCTAGCTGCTTCCAGGAGGAGAAGCATTACCCGACCCTCCCCCACTCGCAGTACCTCCGGGCCCATCCGCGGCACCCTCCCTCCGGCACCTGCAGTGGCTTCAGACCCCCACCCGCATCACCCCCACACCTGCCCCTCCCCCACCCACTGCATCCCCGCAACCGCTCATCCCCCACCCGCAGTGGTTCCAGACCCCCACCCGCAGCACCACCGCAACTGCTCCTCCCCCACCCGCGGCACCACCGCACCAGACCCTCCCCCACGCGCAACCGCCCCACCCCTACCTGCGGCACCTCCGGACCCCGTCCGCGTCTCCCCCACACCCGCCACTCCCGCAAACACAGCACCTACTAGGTGATTTATCAGGCCACACGTGCGTTGTTCACGTCGTTGCAAGGGGTTTCAACCCCTTAACCATCGCACACACTGCTGCATCGACTATCTGCTGCGTTCAGATAGTCACCACCCAAGGTGAGTGTGTATTTGCCCGTGCAAGTGTGCGATCACATGTGTACACCATGCTACAAATATCCCTCAGTCAGCAGACAGCTGCAAATCCGTTCGCAGCTCACTCACCATCGAATGATTTTTCCACTGTGTGCACAACCCAGGACTTACTCCTACTGTGCGATGAGAACAGGCTGATCGGGGCACAGCTGACGTCACACACCCACCCTGACACTCCCAGAAAATGGCCAGTTACCACCCCCAAACCGCCTCTATCAATCAGCCTGCGAATGGCTGTGCGATTGAAATTTTCGCATCATCCTGTCGCTGTCCGGCGATGCCTGTTTGCCAACGTGCGTGCGCATGCACAGTCTATCGATGATCGCCCGCTGAGCGAAAACGCACAGCAGCGAGCAGGCCTGAATCACACCCATTGTTGTATGCAGTGTCTTGCAAAAGCAATGATCCACCTGAAGTCCCCCACCTGCCCGTATCACAGATAACCCAGATCGTTCCCGACACTATTATTGTGAGCCACTAGAGACTCCTAACGTAAATTTTATTGTCTGCAGATTTTTTTTTTTTAATACTGAAAAATGCTGCATGCAAAAGTATTCAACCCCTGCAGACTAGCATTTTAACCTTTTGCTGCAATGACCGCTTTAAGTCTGTTTTGGGGCAAGTCTCTACCAGGTTTGCACACGGTTTGGGAGTGATTTTTGCGCATTTCAGATGTGCTCCAGGTTGCTGGGATGACACCTTCGAAAACAATTTCCAAATAGCGCCACAGCTTCTCAATTGGATTGTCATTTGGCTTTCGACTTAGCCATTGCAGAACATTCACCTTCATGTTGTAGAACCCTGCCAGCGATGCTTTGGTCTTGTGCTGGGAACCATTGTCCGGCTGAAAGGAGAACTTTCTCCCAAGCTTTAGTTCTCTAGCAGACTGACGCAAGTTGTCCCGCAGTAGCTCCCTGTATTTTGCACCATCCATTAATCCTTCAATTCTACAATTATAGGTATAGTGACCCTTATAAGCCCCCTGATCCAGTGTTAATGAGGCCGTGTTCCAATTCCCCGGGAACTAGTGACCACACTGAGGCGTGACTGTAGGTCCAACATAAACTGGGAGCCCAGGTTTCCCAAATCCTAGCTATAGGGACGGGCTCCCTGCCGTGTATGTAGCTACGTTACTGGAGGTAGGTCTATTAGAACAACGTAAAAGCAAATTCATAGACTGTAAAAATTATCACACACAGTGGAAAGGTCACCAGTAATCCACTGACGGGTACGGGTCATTAGGTCGACCACACTTGAAAAAAAAAAAAAAAGTGAAAAACTCATGTCGACCTAATGACTGTATCCCCCACTGACAGAGGGGGCGTTGAGGAGGTGAATGCACGCCCATTTGCAGAACGCATCTTGTGTGCTCATGCTCAGCAACTACGGGCGATGCAGAACACATAGGCTGAGCTCACTGAGGGCGCGCTGGCACATATGCGGGTAATGCAGAGTAGGGCGAAAGCAGCACTGCACTTGTTGTCATATACATCTATCCCAGGACAGGGATAGTGACCGACAACTGATGATGACGATGGCTATGATGCAAAGTATACGGATGGGGCCAATGTGGTCGCATACACAACTATACAAGCAAATACCCACATTTAGGGGCTGACGCAGTGGGGTACACACGCTATACGCAATGCTGGCGGTTACACGTAGTACACATGGGGCAGGCTGAAGCTAGCATTTGCATATTACCCCACCCGCGGCTCCGCCAACGGGCGCTTCCCTTGCATTTATGCCGCCTTCAGATAATACAGAACGGCCTGATGGTTGCTATGAGTTGTCAGTCCCCAATTAGATCTATGTTGGTGGCACAGTGGTTAGCATTGGAGCATCACGGGCTGGGATCATGGGTTCCACTATGGCCGGGGCAAATCCGTGTGGGGTTTGCATGTTCTCCGATTGCATCTTGTCCCAGATACTCCAGCATCCAGCCACAGTGCAAAAAAAGGTTAACTGGAGTCTTAGGTAACTAATGTGCGTTATTAATGTCAGGGCGGCATAATGTGACATATAAAAGGTTAATAATATTTTAATTGGCCCCATGGCACCACGAAGGGCTGATTACATTAGCCCAGGGCTATGACTTAATTACTAAGCAGCCCTGCGTCTATTAGGAAACATGAGAGAATGTGCAATTGTATCGCCGGCTAGAGAAAACTGTGTGTACAAGCGAAAATATTTCCTAACGTTCCACTAGTACAAATGTTATTTCAGAATGTGGAGGCAGGAGAGTCCGAGCATTATTAGGACCCAAGCGTTATGGCGCAGGGAAGCAGGAGTGCATCATTGGACACTTTAACCATTTATCTTCTGGTTGCTCCTCCATCCGATGTCCGGTGACCCCACATGCGCAGTAAAGTGGCCGGCCCATAAGCCAGGACGTAAGTACGCATCACGGGGTATAGGCTCCTCAAGGAACCCCTGACCCTGCGTGTACTTATAATACATTTTGGTGTACTATAATTTCTTATTGCCGTGATAAGACATAATACTACTCAGATCTTCCAGGCTTATTGCTGCAAAGTGTAATGCCACCCGCTTTACCAAATGTCTGTGGCCTTTCCATGAATACGATTAACCAAAGTTTTAGTTGATAGAACATTAATACACATTGCAAATGGTCACCTAAAATACCTGTGCACCACACACTGCCTCCACATGCTAGGAGTGAACACGTATATATACAGTAAAGCAATGTTTAGCATAGGGATGGAAAAGGAAATCATTTGGGCAGTACAGGGTGTAATGATTAGCGTTACTGCCTCACAGCACTGAGGTCATGGGTTCAATTCCCACCACGGCCCTAACTGTGTGGAGTTTGTATATTCTCCCCGTGCTTGCGTGGGTTTGCTCCGGGTACTCCGGTTTCCTCCCACAATCCAAAAATGCACTGGTAGGTTAATTGGCTCCCAACAAAAATTAACTCTTAGCGTGAATGTGTCTGTGTGTACATGTGATAGGGAACATAGATCGTAAGCTCCACTGGGCCAGGGACCGATGTGAATGGACAAAATATTCTCTGTAAAGCGCTGCGGAATATGTGTGCGCTATATAAATAACTGATGATAAATAATCTATAAATTGGAGTTATCCTTGATTCCTCCCTCTCCATCAAACCGCACATTCAGTACCTCTCGCAGTCCTGCTGGTTGTAACTCCAAAATATTTCCAGGATCAGACCCTTTCTCACCCTGGACGCAACTAAGACCCTCACTCACTGGTCACCTCCAGGTTGGACTACTCTATCTGGCCTCCCTGACTACTGCCTCTCTCCACTCCAATCTGTCCTCAGTGCTGCTGCCTGGATCATCTTCCCCTCCAAATCCACTAGAGTACATCCAACTCCCCTCTCTTACTAGCCCTACACTGGCTGCCCTTCTCTTTCATAACCCAATTCAAGCTTTTCACACCCACTTACAAAGCCCTCACCTATTCCTCTGCCACTTACATCTCAGACTCTCATCACCCCACAAATACATGCCACTTCTCCTAGCTACAGATTACTTCCTACCACTTCCGGCCTCCAAGATTTTGCCCATGCTGCTCCTTACCTTTCCAGCTCTCATCCTAACCCATTGGTCCATGCTCACCGTCTACCCCGTATGTGTCACCCCCATCTGTCTGCCCCTCCCCTTTAGACTAAGCTCTAAAGAGCAGGGCCCTCTTTCTTCACTTCTACCATCCTCTCCTCCCCCCAATGGCAGCTAACCCTTGCGTTATGCCACCCTGCTACTTATTTCAGTACTAGGACAGCTTCTGCTGCAATATTTATACCATGTCCTACAAATGTTCTTGTGTTTTGTCCATACGGTTACTGTTTTTGTACTGTTTTGTGGTGCCAAATAAATAAAGGATAATAAAAATACATTTAACTTTGTCTATTGCCCATATAGTTCATAATAAATGTATTTATATATCAAATAAGTTCTAAATATAGTAATAATACACAATAAAATAAATCTTTTCCTGTTAAAAGAATTTTATTTCCCAGCGGCTTGAAAACATCTGTCTCTCTTTCCAAAAGTATCTTACAAACTCCAGTATAAATAGGCCCATACATCTCGATGGGCCTTGTATAAAATGTGTTTTCATTCAAAACATTACATTATAAAAAAAAGGAAAAAAATATAAATATAGTAGTAAGATGGAAATCATGTCTAATAAATAGTATAAATACATAAAATCTCAAACCAGAAAACGGATTTCTTATTTTTCTTTTAAATAAGGTATTTTACACAAATCATTTCTACATCAGAAATTTACACAAATTGTTTCTACATCGGTAATTACACAGTGTTTGAAGTGCATCTGCTGCTTACACACAATGGAGGCGGCCATTTTGTTGACTGAACCAATATTTACAACAACTACGTAACATCACTGAGGTAGGGGTGGCTTCATGCCTTCGTCGGGTTACACGATCCTAGTGAACATATAGGCCTCATGCTCCTAAATATGGGTTCTCAGTCAGATGTCACTATTTCCATGTGACTCCACTAAGGTGGAAGTGCCTCAAGCCTCAGGGATGGTACCAGTTCTTAGCAAATGGATAGGCTGCATGCTCAATAGTATTGGTTCAGTGCAGGAAATGGCTGCTGCCACTGTGTATAGGCAAGAAGTATATCATAATACTGCAAAGGTTAAGACAAAGGTACAGCCAACAGCAGGGCTTGCAGCCCTCACAAGTATTCCCAGCTTATGCCAGTAGTAGTGTTAGGGTAAGTTAGCGTTAGGTGCGGATTAGAAGCCATATTTTCAGAGGCGGCCAGTCCGTCTGTAAGAGTCTGCATGCAGCACACGTTGCTCCGGAAGCAAGGCCTAAGGGGAAAAATGCAATTGGTACTTTTCACCCCAATTTTACATCGCAGCAACTTGCAAATACAAAATGCACTTTCCACACCAGAGATTGCTGGTGAAACGGACGTCGACCTCTGGTGATGAAAGTGCACCTGACATGCAGAGGCATGTTTGGTCTTTTATTTATTACCTCTGGTGTCAACTTCCAAAAGATAAAGAAGATAGAACTAGAATTTCTAGCACTAGATATGCAGAACCAAGAAAAGACAAAATCCTAATGTTCTAAGACGAGTCTGCAAAACACACACCTACCCTACAATGTTAATGTCTGTATTTGCTCATCTGGAGCAGGGAAAGTTTCTGTCATGGCGCCTTGCCCAGGCTGAGCCCTGGACATTCTTCTCTTCCCAGACGTAGAGGAAGTGAGGAAAGAGGAGGACATCTGCAGCTGCACAACCAAGGATGGTGTGGTTATGCAAAATACACAGTCTACGGGAGAAAGGAAGGAGACCAGCACCCACTAGGAGATAGAACTGCTGCCTGCTTACAGAAAATGGCTGCTGGGTCCATTCTTGTAGGCTTCATATGTGGGAAATAGTCCCAAAGGGATGGAAACCCTCCCCTCCCGGGGCCCAGCACAGAAGGATAGCCGCTGTCCTGAGGATGAGCCCCCTTTGCCATCCCAATGCCTAGTGTAGGGCAGCCACCAACCTCTACTAATCCCACAGGCAACTACCTCGCCACGCAGAACCCTGTGCAGGGACAGAACAGCAGCTAGTAATCCAGCTCCCGGAGCAACAAACATCTTAACTTGTTGCCTACAGGGAGCTGTTCCACATTACTTTTGGGGCCAATGGCTGGAGGCACTATCAGGTGAGTCCCTCACAAAGCTGAAGTGTCCCGACAGCCTCCTCTGTATAGAGGGTGAGGAGACCTTCTGCAACACAACCTATACCCCATGGTAATTCTAACGCCCCCAATGGACACCATCAGAAAAGACTCCACTAAACATATATCTGGGCCACTAATGTGTGAATAGGGTGTAGTATGGTATGCCGGCGGCCGGGCTCCCAGCGGGCAGCATACCGGCGCCGGAATCCTGACCGCTGGCATACTGACAGCTGGGCGAGTGCAAATGAGCCCCTTGCAGGCTCGCCACGCCTCCAGGGTGGTCGTGGACCCCCAAGAGGGAGAAAAGCTGTCGGTATGCCGGCGGTCTGGATTCCGGCGCCGGTATGTTGGTCGTCAGGAGCCCGGCCACCGGCAAACTGAAGACCACCCGTGTGAATACCCCCGAGAAACTATCAATAACAGAATATAAAGCCAGTGGTCTGTAGGTCAAATCTATAAACAACCTTTAAGCTGGTGGTGGGCTCACACAGTATAATAAATAACAAATAACCTTTATTATTCAGTCTGGCGATTTGGAGCCTTTGATAAAAAAAACACTGCAATGCATATAGTAAAAGCTGTAAAACCAAGTTGTATGAAGTTGGAAATTCAGAAATGCTAATTGTTGGAAGTTGACAACATCGGTATTATATATTTATAGCAAAAAGGTTAATAAAGCAGATATTACACAAACAATACAAACAAACACAAAAACAGCTACTTCTATTTACGCATGTAAAACATATACATGTTAGCTAGAGCAAGCAGCTACTGTATGAAGGGTGGGACCATGCAGATGTATGGGGAGTGGGACCACGCAGGGTAATTCAATTAAGGTTTATGCTAGAACATAATTTACTCGATTACAACCTCATAAACCAATAGTGAACAAGGGACATTTAAAAAAGACAAAGGGAGAATCTAAAAAAATACTCTCAGACAATTAAAAACACAAGCTTTAAAATGTGATATACAGTGAAATCTAACCCTTGCTTCATACAATTCTTCTGGTCTTTAGATCCAAAGAGGGAGCACACTGTACAGGCCCTGCAGCACCCAACATCAGCTGCTTCCATCACGTGGTGCCCATTTCCGCCACTCCCTTTGGGTTTAAACGCCAAAAGAGGGATACACTTTTCACATCCGCCCTGCAATCACTGCCTGTGGGGTGACCTGAGCTGGGTTTCTCGCTATATAGGGGTGGAACGGCTATTTTACATGACTGAGCTAATGCTGGGTATACACTATGCAATAAATTATGCAGATCGGAGAAAGTTCCAATCCGACAAAGCGATTACTGGATAGGTGCGGGATCAAGAGGTCAGGAACGAGATAGCGTGTGCAGAACACCAGATCCCGACCGCCCGATCTGACCACTGCAAGAGCTTTTGAAGCCATTTATCAGCTAACGCTCCTGAATACACACTATCCAATTATCACACTGATCAACCAATTATTGGCTGATCAGTCCGATAACTGGATAGTGTATATCTGGCATTAGGAAGATGAAAAAAAAAAAAAGAAGCAAACAATAGCCATAAAATTATTTTTAGTTAGCGTTTACTTGTTCTTTGGGGCTGCCGGAGCGACTTACTGTAATTAATGAATGGTACACTGCATCTCACAGAGACAGATGACAGCATGCACCAACACAGACAGCGGTGACTGCATGACATGGTGAACTGTGGCCTGCAATGAACTGGCATAACCAGAGAAAGCACATCCTGCGCGTGAACGCTCTATGTTAGTGAGAGGATGGCACGCTCACCTGTGGAGTGATGTTCTCCGCGCTGCGGTGATCCATCGTTTCCTGTAGCTGTTGGTTGCGCCTGTCTGCCTGCTGCAGCTGCTGCTGGAGCTGCAGGTACTGTTCTCGAGGCACGGTGGCACAAGCTTGCTGCTGGAGCTGGGAGGTACTATGAGGCGTACTGTTGGCCGAGTGCATCATCTGCAGAGGACACAATACCAGTTACATATACGGTGTCTTAGGTGGTATCTGCAAATAGCCAGTCCGCTCCCTGAGCTGTATATACTGCAGACAGTGTTAACGTCCGGTTGTGAGCCTCACAAAGGCGCAACCGTAACAATGACATAAAAGACACAGGATACAAAATCCACTCTTCCGATGTTGTGGGCCTCAGTGGGCATGACAATTACATATGACCAGATATGACTGCATGTTTCATCTACAGAGTCCACAGCGGCCAGTGGCAGTCGTGGCTTCTCACATCAACTCAACACTAGGCCAACAACTGGAGCAATGACGAATAGTATTAAGCAAAAAAAATAAAAACAACAGCAGCAAACCCTATCAGAAAAAGCTATAGTAAGAGACGCTCACCTAAAATGGTTTTTAGAAGGAGTAGTAGGAGCCTAATGCTTCCAGAAATCTCTACTGTAGGCCTGGCCAACCTGTGGCTCTCCAGCTGTTGTGAAACTACACAACCCAGCGTGCCCTGCCAGAGCTGTAGCATCTTCCAATAGCAAAACTGTGGTAGGGCATGCTGGTACTTGTAGTTTCACAACAGCTGGAGAGCCAATGGTTGGTCAGGCCTTCTCTACTGCCTGAGATGTTCACAGTAGCACAGGGATTATTTTGCTTCCGCACAGCTGAGGTCTTGGCCTTGATTCCCACCAAGCCCTTATAAGTGGGGAGTTTGGATGTTCTCCCTGTGTTTGCGTCTGCGTCCTCCTAGTCCTTCAGTTTTCTCCCACATTCCAAAAACATACTGGTAGATTAACTGGCTTTAAAAAAAAAAAAAAAAAGATCCCTAGTGTGTGTGTGTGTCCATGTGGTAGGGAACATAGACTGATGAGACTGACTGATATACACTCTGTAAAGCACTGTAGAATATGTTTGTGCTGTATTAACTGCTAATAAATAACCCAGGAGCAGTTATAGGCAAAGGGTTTTCCGAGAACCTAGTTTCTCCTGGATCTACTTGTGCTATTTGCAATCAGCTACTTGCATCACGTTTACTTAATAAATGGTTTGTCCAGTGTGTGTTATTTATATTGAATGTAAAGAGAAAAGCGAAACGGACGTTACTGTCTGGATGCCACAATGTGAAAACTGAACACAAAACATCGGGACTGTGGGAGAAACGGACATGCAGCTCTTGTGATGTTCTGTCCAACAAGTCACACAAAAAGCACCACACTGCTGACACATGCAACACACTCCATATCAGCCTATGATGGCGACTTACAGGAGATGAAAGTGAGAATAGCATACAAGATTAATCTTGTAGTGTATGTGACAAAGGAGGAGATGTATAAAACCTTGGAGAAAGATAAAGATTGTGAACCCCAGATTGTAAACTGTAGACAGCATTGAAAGTATATTATTGTGGTCCTTCACATTACGTTCTACGCAGGTGATTTGGAAATAAAACTCCATGTTTATTATTGGAGTAAATACTGGGTGCTTCTGTTCGTTTCCATCTGGTTACCTGCTTCAATTTATTACCTGATGGAAAATTGGTCAATGCTGTCCAGCACCATGCCCGTGTATAAATTAAGCCATTCCAGAGTATCCATACTATTATTTATACTGATCAGCCTAAAGCTGGCGACAGGCTTCCGCGTTACACCTAACAATAGCCAATTGGCTCCATACTGCAGTGTGTATGCCCGTAAATTATAACGGATCCAATTTAAAAAAAATCAAAAAAATCAACGGAATCATTAATTAGCATGGTGAAAAATGTGGTGTGAAGCTGTAACTGGGTGCAGTGACCGCATCGGTGATCCAGTCGCATTAGCGCTGCACCAATACGATTATTTGTACTCAGCAAGACTATCCACATGTGAGATATTATGGTGCTCTGAGCATTAATATATTGCACTCTACTCAGTGATACAATAATAAAATGTTATTTCAGTCCTGTACATATTAGGACTCCTGTGCAGCTTAACGGTGTCTTCACAAGAGCCTTGTACAGCGGTCACCTAGTATTATCTCTTGCTCTATTTCGTGAGCCGAACTCAAACTACTAAGTCTGTAGACATCACAGTCAGCCAATAAGTGATAATGCAACTACAGTATACTGTATGAGGTTTGCAGCACAGTGAAAGAGAAATGGAATTGAGACTAGGGGATCAAAGCAACGGCTCTAACAAATGCAGCTCCACAATGTATAAGATCCAAAACAGAAGTTGAACTAAAAGCCACCCATCTATACCCCAGTGTCTACAGCCTCCAATGTCCCCTAGTGGATGGCGGAGAATAAACATAAAAAATTATACAGCGCTGTTAAGCTAATGTTCCTTCAAAAGGAAATTCAAACCCATAAATTCTGTCTGATCAAATATAAAGTCCTAGTATTTAAAAAGAAATCCACTATACTAAGAAATCTGTAAGTTCTACGCAGGTGGATGACTGCTAGTTCTTCATCTCAGTCATCGGACAGGAAGGCAATGGGCTGGGACTGCAGAGCCTGCCATGCATAGGAGAAAAATCCTTCCCCCGTGGTTTCAGCTTTTATCACATATATATTTCGTTATGATCGTTTAGGGCTGGTAAACAGCTGCTTTCATGGCTGGAAGTAACTTGAAATAATGGAGAAAACACCAAATGGAAAACATAGAAGACTCATGGTCATGCAATGGATGCAGTCAAAACATTGATGTACCTTTACCATATATCTCAGAATCGGAAGTGCACCCATCTCTGAGATTTCCTGAGGTCTAGGCAGAGGGCAGCAACGGGACAGGAAAACAGGCAGAAATATGAGATATCGGAAACACTCTCAACGAAAAGACAAAGATCTGCTATAACAGTGTTAGGCATCGTGTGGAATGCCTGCTGCTGTGGAACTACATGAGCCAGCATGCTCTGCCACCGTTTTAGCACCCCCTAAACAGCAAAACTGTGGCAGAGTATGCTGGGACGTGTGGTTCCACAGCAGATGGAGTGCCACACCTTTCCCACCCACAAACATCCTAAAAACTGGCACTGGGAATTCTCTGCATCACTCGTTAGAAAGTATAAAGGAACCTTGTGAGCTCAGATACAGCCCAGCGTACATCAAACGGTAATCATTTAATAGCATTGTTTAAATCAGGTTTCATCAAATCCATGGTAGGGTCCAGAGGATGTGGAAATGAAAGCCACAGATGGCCTGCTGGAACTTCTTGTTCATAACAGCTGGAGAGCCATATAAAGCAGACCTGAACAACCGGTTTCTCTCCAGGTGTCGTGAAACTACAATCCCCAGCATGCCCTGTGACAGCTTTCAGTTGGTTGGGGTTGCAGCTTCACAGTAGGTGGAGAGCTACACTTGGCCCAGGCCTGACCTACAGCCACACATTTAAACCACAGACTTTAAGGTCTCTCCACAAAGTCTCCTATGACCATGTGCGGATTCTGTGTGGAATATTTGACATAAAAGTTATCTGACATAAAAGTTAGTGTGTAGTGTGTGCTGTATAGAACACTCTATAGACTTCTGTTATAAATATAAGTACTACTGAAGATTTAGGCACTTACTTCTGTAATATGATCATCAAATTTCCCCTGTTTCACCCGTAAATCTTCGTTGTCTGCCTTAGTGGTTTCGGATTCTCGTTCAAAGGCACTTAGCTGACTTATCTGATAACCAGAAGAGAGAAGACTTTATATTAGTAATAGTCACAGCATAGCCAACCTGAAGCCAGTTCCTCTTCTGCAGTAGTTCTCAGGACCCCAAACAAGTCATACTGTCCAGGTCACCTAGCAGGAGCACAGGTGTACTCATCACTCACTGATACTTCCCTGGTCACCTAACAGGAGCACAGGTGTACTCATCTCTCACTGACACATTTCCCGGGTCACCCAGCAGGTGCACAGGTGTACTCATTACTCACGGACACATTTCCCGGGTCACCCAGCAGGAGCACAGGTGCACTCATTACTCACTGACATTTCCCAGGTCACCCAGCAGGAGCTCAGGTGTATGCATTACTCACTGATATTTGCCAGGTCACCCAGCAGTAGCACAGATGTATGCATTACTCACTGACATTTCCCAGGTCACCCAGTAGGTGCACAGGTGTGCGCATTACTCACTGACATTTCCCAGGTCACCCAGTAGGTGCACAGGTGTGCGCATTACTCACTGACTCATTTCCCGGGTCACTCAGCAGGTGCACAGGTGTACTCATTACTCACTGACACATTTTAAAAAAGCCACCGGTGGAGATAATTATTTCATTTGTGGTTCTGTGAGGAGACCTGGAAACCATGAACTGTTGGAGCTCTGAGGACTGAGTTTGAGAACCTATGGTCTGCAGACAAGATCAGAGATGTACCTGCCACCACTGAAGAAGCATGACCCATACTCAATAAAGCCCCTTGTCTTCTGAGTCCAAGAACTCAGAAGAGGAGGGTAAGGATAGATAGCTGCACTGGAAGGGGAGGATCTGGAGTCCACCAATAGCAGCGGGATTGTCCACCGTGCTCTCAATGCCAACCCTCGTACTAACACACTTAGTGATCACACCTTTCTGTTAGCGGACATCAGGTCCCTCTGAAGCTGCTCACACTCCCTTCTCAGACTGGACTTCTCCTGTTCCAAGGCCTTCACCAAGCTGGACTGGCTCAGCTGCCTCTGGTGCTTCAGAGAAATCACAGAGGACTCCAGTTGTCGCACCTGTATCCGTGAGGGAGAGATGACAAACTTAGATGGGTGACTCTTGTTCTATGTATAAAACTTATACAGTTTCATTCTTTAGGCACAGCATTTCTGCAGCTTTTAGGTCTCCAGCCCAATCGGAACAACAAATCTGGCAGTGTGTATATAGTG